>NC_045678.1:30266221-30568373 GCF_003331165.1 Xiphophorus hellerii | reverse complement strand
AACATCTTTATAGAGTTCATTCAATCAGTAATTACCACTGGTGGGGTCAGCTAACTAAACCGTTAGCTCTGCTAACCCTAAAGCACTAATCATAAATATTATCCCCCTAACACTAAAGCAATGCACCAGCACAGTCCTAGTGGAAGCTAATGCTAAATGCTATGCTAACATGGAATTTAGCAGAAGCTAATGCTAAAATGCTGCCTACCTTGAAAGACTACGACCCTCCAGCTTCAATGTGACATAATTTACATGTACATAAGCACAATATGTATAAAATCCATCCATCCATTTTCTATCACTCTTGTCCCTAGTGGGTCTGGAGGTGCTGGTCACCCTGGACAGGTCCAATATGTATCAAATACATATTATATTTATGTATTTTGTTCCCTACTGTCCATATTTTATTTTGTTCCTGCATGTTTCTTGTTTTAAATAAAGTTATTGAAAAAAAAGAGAGAACTTGACAGGAAACGGAACTGCTCTGTAATTACATACACTTCAAAATACACTTCAAAATAAGAGCATGAAAACTAACATCTAACTACTTTCAGAAATCTTATCAGTTGATAACTAAAACTTCAACAAAAGACCTCAAACTTTATGTTGTTAAAAGTTCGTTATTGCTTGAGATTTGATTCATTTAAGGGAAGATTTGTGCGCTACATGTTCTCAAAATGTTTGGTAGTTTTGTGGCACCAACTTGTTTTTGCAGAACTTAAATCTGTAAATATGAGTGGTGGTACATCTACTAAAATCCAGATATTAACTCAAAAAGCTCAATGTATGAAGGTGTTGCTCTCGATTTTAAATAAAAGTCTGAGATCTGAAGCGCTGCAGTCGCCACATCCAGGTTTTTCTTACTTTTCCGTGCATGAGGAGGCGGATGGTCAGGGTGACATTCAGCCCGCCCTCTGACTGGACCTTGGTGTTCTCCATGCTGGGCGGGGCAGTGGGACAGTTTCTGCCCTTGGACGTCCTCAGAGGAAGATGGAGAGCAGTGATATTCCAGCCAGTCACCTGTTGAAGCCAACGACAGAAACACACATCAACGCTCCGAGAGCTGGAAACGTTTGGATCAGGAAAACATTTTTAAAAAGCATCGGTTGAAAGCAAACCATTCATTATGTCTTCCACTGCTTACTTCTGTTTTTATATTCATTTCTTGTCTACATGTTTTGGTTTTTGTGCTTGCTTGTCCAAACTTCAGTAAAGTCAGTAAAACCTCTGTGGTTCTGCTTATTATTGAAGTTTAGTCGTAAACAAGACAAACACTTTGTGTTGTACCTAAATTTTTCCACTATGATAAAATGATATTGGTAATAATTTCACCGTGATTTAAAAATAAAAAGTCAGTTTGGACAATATCATTCTCAAACTGCTGTTGGGGGCCACAGAAACTCTGTAAAATGGGCCACAAATGGCCCCCGTGCCGCACTTTGGACACCCCCGTCTTCAGATAAAGGATAAAATTTAATTGTGATAATTCCTGCATCTTTACGCTGCTATGAATTGTGGTAATGTTGATTAAAGTTAACTGTTCTAATCAAATAAAGGAAATTAAATTACATTTTGTGACTTGAGAACAAGCTAAATGATTTCTACTGTCATTATTGACACAATATGACTAATCAGAACGATATTTGTAAGTGATTTAAGCGTTTTAAGGAGGAATTCCTCCATGTGTTAAAGTCTCCCAGGGATCTGATTGTGTCTGAGTTTAGTTCCCTTCGCTGGGAGTCGATATAACCGCCTCCCTCCTCCTGCTGCCGGCTTTTCTCTGCTGTTTTCTGCTTTTATTGCAGCGCCGCAGCTTTGAGGTACAGGTTATAATTTTCGTCTCGATGCGGCTTTAATGTGGCGCTCTGAAACAAAAAGCAGCAATATTCTTCCAGAAAAGAGAGACAAAGATCCATTGTTTGGCGTAACGATTTATGCAGCAGCTCTGTGGATAATAACAGGGACTCCAGTCGCTTCAGACTGGATTGTCAACAAGTTTTCATTTTCCTGGTAGAAGTTGTCCAACAATGATAATGATAAAGGATTTATGCATCCGTCTCCTGTCCAAAATGGACTCATTTCTCCACATTATCACCCGTTTCTGTCCACTTCTGCGATGTGAAACTCAGACAGCCTGTTAGACTGTCCAGATCATCCTGGGATGTTTTGAAGCTTTTCCAGGAGAAAAAGAGGCAGAGACTTTAAATCCCTCCAGCCAGTTCCAGGAACGCTCCAGGACCATTTCCCAGGACGTTCCACCTCCAGAACCGGCCGACTGAGACTCATCTTCTTTACAAGGTTAGGAAACGATGCGGCATGTTTAGAAAGATCAGCTCAAACCTGCAGGAAGCATCGTCAACATCATGGTCGTTTCTCAAAATCAGAGATAACTAGAAATCAGCTTCAATGGTCATCAAAGTGCAAACGTGAAACTCTGAAGTAAGATTAAAAAAAGGAGGAAAACCTCTGGTCTCTCCTCTCCGGACCGTTTTTTCTTTATTGTTCTGCTTCACCTGCATTTAAAAAAACTTCCAGAGATAAAGAACAAGATTGGATCTGAATGAGTAAAAGTTTTCTGTATGTTTAATGGGACGTCCTCAGAATAAACTAACATTAATGCTTAAAGTGAGGCCACTTTAAAAAACCACTTCCTGTCGGACAGTAAATGTTGCAGCTTTGCATCATGGGCTGATTTGGCAGTCAGTTCTTTAAAACACGGGCCTCGACCTGCACACGTTTTCTGGGGAATAACGGTGACAGAAGCAATTATGCAGGCGGCTCTAAGACAAGGACGCACTATTCAGATTCACAGGAAGTGGCTGGGTGGGTGGTGGTGACCTCCAGCACTCAACTCCAGAAAAGGTAGAGACGCCCTGGCAGGAAATTCATCTCAGTTATTCAGCTCCTTGAAAGAGAAGCATAATGTCAGTTTGTAGTTCATGAAATAAACATGTGAACCTGAAACTGTTTTATTCCAACGTTTCACATCCTTTATGTATATCAGGCTTTTATCCAAGGATGAACCAGACTTTGGAGCAGGAAACATTTCTATATACGGTTTATTTTGATGTTACAAAAGAGAAAAAGTCATCAATCTACAATCAGAGAATCATCGATGTATTTAAAGGAACAGTAATCCATGTGCAAAGAAGACTTAAGGAAATAAAAATAATTTTTCTGAATCTAATTTTGCGTTTCATGCAGCCATGCAAATCAGCAGTGAAACCAGAACTGATGTGGACAAAACGAGTTTAATTTCATGTTGGCTTGTGTGATTTTCTTAAATAGTTTGATGATTATTTGATGTCTGAAGCACCAAAGTAATTAGAAACACGTGAACAACGGTGCTGGGAAAGGTAAAAACGACTTTAAATAAACGTGTCAGGTTTGATTTTGGTGCTTTTCTGAAAAATGTGGAGCCTCAACCAAAAGTGTTAACAAGAGAATCAGTCATTTCACAGCTTGTTTTATGAATGTTGGTGTTTTTGAAACAAATCCAAGACTTTCTGCATGTTATGCTGGGATCAGGAGGAAGTTAGAAAGAGTTTCTGCGATTACTGGATAAAAGGTTCTCCTCAAACAGGCCTTGGGTCCTCGACCCGGCCGGCGCGGGTTCGACTCCCGGACCCGCCGACATTTGCCGCATGTCTCCCATCTTCCTGTCAGCCTACTTTTGATAAGAGACACTAGAGCCACAAAAGACCCTGGAGGGGTAAAAAAAAGAAAATGTGTTCCTTTGTGAAATTTTTGTATTTTTTCTCATAAAATTACAACTTGATCAATTTCCCAAATTTCTCTGGAAAATATGTGAAATTAATCCAAAAACTGAGCTTTTTAAACATCAGATAATTTCTTAGGTTTTTCTTGATTATCTGTGAAGTTAATCTAAATATTTCTGGGATTTTTGGAGAAAATTTACTTTTCCTTTGTTTTCCTTTTCTACGAAGGCCCCAGAACGCCGTCGTATCGAAACGGCGACTAGCTTGAGGAAACGAATCTCCAGCTGCGTGTGATGATGATGATGATGATGAGGGTTTTTCTGGAGCAATTTTGGGTCTGAAGCAGGATTTCTTTCTTCCGCCCTCGACTCTTTGCGTCTCCATGACCTACAACCAGGCTGAAACCTGCCATGTCCAATCAGTCGACCCGATTAACATCCCAGCTGAAACCAACAGTCCTGCTGTCATTGTTCTCCTGCCGCGGCGTTAGCTTGGAGGGTTTTAGCTTCTTGGTGTCTGATTTTCCTCCATTGGACCAGAAATCAGAATAAAAACTTCTTAAACACGGTGGAGATTCTGTTTGCATCATCTGCTACCTCGCGATGCCACAATAATAATAAAACGTATTTATTTCCAAATTTCTGAAACATTGGAAATAAAATCTGTCCTTAAGATATGCAACGTGACAGTCATAGAAACAAATCACAAACCCAACATTTCTCATCATATTTAGTGGAAAAATACTAACTAAATGTCAAATAATTATACAAATATTCTATTATTGCTCACAGTTTTAATGAACAGATATTATTTTCTGGGTGAAACGTCAACAACATCTAACCCGTCTGTAGAAGGAAATCATTCTGCTCCAGTTCCTGAAATAAAGACATGCATGAAGTCCTGCAGCGGCGGCGACCGGAGCTAATACGGTAAACATTAACTTACCAAAACAATAAGGACATTAAAACAATCCTGTGAGGTCATTTTCAAAGATTTAGAAAATATTTACCTTCCACGCAGCTCCAACTTTACAAACGGCGCCTTTAATCCTAAAATATCTCCTGAGCTCCCAGACTATGTCCCAGTTTGACGCGCTGGCGAGCCACTGGTCAGGACGTGAGGTCATGCAGGCGATGAATCACGACTCGTGACGTCACAACGTTTGACACGCGACTCGTAGAGAAACCAGGATGTGGTTGAATGTTGGAGCCGATGGGCTGATTGTCATGTTTTTAGCGTTCTGAGCAGAAAGTTTGAGCAGATTATGAGGAACCTCAGGCTGGGGCGGATAATCTGGGTGGCATGTCAGCTTGTGAAGCTCTGATGTTGACTTACTGCTCTTCACTTTCCATTCATGTAAATCAACCAAAGTTTGAATTTTGACTTTTCTGGACAACAGATCCCTTCCAGCTCAGCTGAAGAGAAGTTTCATTGAAAAAAAAAGATTGTTAAAACTTTTTCTTCTGTTTCTGATTCTAATTTAATTGAAATTATAAAAAATGAGAACTAGATCCTAAAATTCCTTAAATTACCCTGATGCGCTAATCATAAACGTTAGCTCTGCCACAGCTAAACATGCTAGCTCGCTAAGCTCAACCATGATGGCACCCATTATGTGTTAATGACATAAAATGTGTATTAAAATAGCATATCGCCCCCAACAGGGTCAAATTTGTCACTAACACCTACCTATACGGTTTATGCTAAGTGTTGTTAAAGTTAACTAAAGCGCTAAAGGAAAAGCTAGGTTCTCTGTTAGCACATTACCAAACGACTCTGTGGGTTTAAAAACACATTGTTTATATTTTAAAGGAGAATAAATCTCTATATTCTCCTGTTAGTTCAGGTTTTACCTCCATGAAAAAGTCAATAATTAATCTTTGAACAAATCAACTGTATTGATCAGGTTTAAGACTTTATTTGAGCCTTTTTTCTGGTTTGATCAGCCTGACACTCATTTCATGTCGTTGCTACATCGAATAAAATCAATACGAACCAACAGATTCAGGATCCATCTCGGCTGAACCGAATAAGTTATCACCAAATTAAAAATGTTCAGGAGTTGATGCTTTCCAGTAGCTACCAGCTAACAGAACAAACACTAATGAACTATGAAACTGAATGCTTGTATGTTTATGCCAGGAGACGAGGTGATGATTTACTGATAACACATTTGCAATTTGTGCCCGGGTCAATACTGACACCGACACACTGAGCTGATGCTGCAGCCATTCTGTGCCTCTCTGTCTGATGATGTTTGTGCTGCTCGGTGTCTGCAGGTCACAGATACGTTCTCCGCTGCAGCTCTTCCCACTGAGGCTCTGCATACAATATAGATGATGCTCTGTTTGCTTTCTGCTGTGTGCGCAGAGTTTATGTCCAAATCAGGTGATAGCAGCTTCACACACACAAACATAAAAATACCAAGTCATTAATAATCCATTAGGAATAAACGAACCTGTTCTGCTTCATTGTGTCCAGCAAATAAAAATATTTCTTCATGGATTTATCCCTCGTCTGTTCTGTCCAAACCTAACATCCCTTTCTGTCTGAATGAAGCCTTCAACTGGTGCAGGCAGCGTGAAACCAACTGTTTCATACTGGGAAGCTGGGTTCAGGAAGCGAAGTGAATGACATTGCTCCAGGCGGAAATTAGATGAACAATAATGTCTAATTAATCTCACCTGCTGCTCCGTCTTTAACACATTACATTTAAACGCGATGACGGCTTTAACACCTTTGACTTTCACAGAACTCTGGTCCAGACCTGCTTTCATTGTCTTCATTAATTAGCATTAGTGGACAAGCGTCTGCTAAAAGTGGAGCTAATTTTTGTTTAGTGCTTTAGCTAACTTTAAAACATTTAGCTTCCCCTAAAATTTATTGTCCTGGATAAATTTCGTAAACGTTCAGTCAAATAAAATTAGATTTTTGACTAAAGAATTTTACAAGTAGACATCATGCTCTTATTTTGAAGGGGACAATAACTCAGTTGTTCCATTTCCTCTCCTTACATTTTCTTTTCTTCCTCCAATAATTTCATTTCAAACAAGAAACACAATTAAACTGGTGCTTGAGGGTTGTAGTCTTTCAAGGGCAGAAATGATGTGAGTCAAAGTTAGCACTTTAGCATTAGCTTCCATTAGATGCAGCATTGGTCATGTGGTTTAGCATTAGCTTCTGCTAGATAGTTTGTTTTTGTAACAGTTTAGCATTAGCTTCTGCTAAATCCAGTGTTAGTGTCATTCTGTAGCATTAGCAAAGCTAATGTTTATGACTAGTGCTTTAAGGTTAGCGCAGCTAACTTTTTAGCTAGCAGTGATTATGTCTCTGGTTTGATGACAGAATTTTATTAAAATCCATTTTACATCAGAACTTCCTCAAATAGAAGCTTGTCTTTCTCAGCCAGACAACATGGACATAATTTATAATAAAAACTCTTCCAGTGGATCACATGTGGATTCATAAGAACAACAAAACAAAACCTCTGAGAATCTCAACCTTCCTGTTTTCAGCCATGATGTTAAGTAGGACAATTCATTCAACCTGCTGTACGTTTTCAGCAGATAATAAACGACGTGGCGCAGAATCTAATTTCATTTCCAATAAAACATTTTTCTTCATGACTGCATTTTCAGAGATGTATTGCAGAAATCAAATGGGTGGGCTTATGAATGATGGATAATCCCATAAAGATGAACAATGTAGATGAACACAGTGGAGCCCAAATTAAATGAGTTTCCCCCAGAGAGCGCCGAGTGTTTCCAGATGCCCTCGACATCGTCTGAACGCCCTCATGCAGCCCCGGCTCACCTGCTGGTTGGTTGTTATTATGAGGAGGATTATTAAGGAGTTTTATTACAGGAACAAAATCAATCAGAGCACAAAGGTTCATAAATATAAGAGCTCAGTAAGACGATCAGATGACTGATTCCACAGTTTAAGCAGAAATATTGCAGCTTCTAATTATCTTGTGTGAAAGTTTGCTTAAATATTTTTTAATTATGAATTTTTACACCAAAAGAAACCAAACAAATCAAAATATTTACTTAAATTCACATTTCTGATCCTTCAGTAGTTTTTCCTGAACGTTTTTTCTCTTGTTTCAAATGTTGAATGCTAGCCTGAGCTAATCGGGTCGCACCTCAACTTTTCTGTTTTAAACGTTGTTTACAGTTTCACTTGAACAACTGATAGTTAATTCATGATTATTTCATCCATTAGTTCCTAATTAGACAGACTACACTACTAGAAATGACACCTTCTAGCTTACAAAATATCTTCATGGTATTTTTGCTTCATAAAAGTTTTACTTTTTGTGCAAAGAATGAGGATTTTCATTAAAACAAATTAAGAAACTATTAAATGTAAACATTTATGTCAGTTTTGACGTAAAGCACGATCTATAACATGAGCTGTGAAATTAAAGCCTGACCCCTGACCTCACGCTCTCCTTGCTTTATTTACTGGGGAATTAACGCACTGAGGTTAGGAAGCCCATCAAACATCCACAAACACGCCATAACTCATTCAAACGGTTGCCTAGCAACCGAGTTGTCACAAAAACACCTCTGACGTTATAGTTGGATTAAAAGCTTGTTGGTGTGTAAACATACAAGGCGGTTATGATGGAATATCCTGCTGGGTTAAAGCAACAACTGGGTTCGAAACCTGAAAATACATCCAAAACTTCCTTCAAGGGTCAAAGTTCAACCTCAACACTGTTGAGATTTAGGGAGTCTGACCCAGAAAACCAAAAGGTTTATTTAAAATCCACCAATTCTTACAAGAAAATTGGTCAAAAAGCATCAAGAATGTAACAAACCCAAACGGTGTGTGGTTCAGGTGAAACCTGCTAACAGAGATTTAATTAGAACTAGTTGGGGTGTAAACTATTTAGTTACCAAGCTAGCCTGCTAACTAGCCTTCTTAGCTTCTGTTTACTTCTGTTAGTTTATAAATCGCTTGCTAACTAAATACGTAGCTAGCTAAACAGCTAGTAAATAGCTTGCTAGCTAAATATTTAAGCCCAAGCTAATTATTTTGTTTGAAAAATTAATATTTTGTTTGGAAAATAAATATTTAATTTGCTAGTTAAATAATTAGTTTGTAAACTTTAGTTTGTTTTGCTTAGCAGTGTATGAATAACAGTGAAAATATGACTTTTAAAAACAAACACCCATTTTTTTTTTTGGCAGGCTGAAAGATCCAAAACTAATTTTTACTGTGTGATTTAACAAATGGCAACTTTCTGTGGAAAAGAAAAAAATCTGCTATAGGTTCAAACGTGCACCAGATTTTAGTTTTTAAAAAAGACCAATTTAAAGCTCTGAATGAATCTTATGATCATAAACACGATGAATGTTGGTACATTTGTACATGATGGACTTTTGCCAAATGAGACATAAATGTGTCTCAGACCACAAGGAGCTAAACCCTCTAATCTGATTAAACGAAGATTTGGAAGCACAATCCAATAACAGAAGTGAAGTGGCCTCTTCTTATCAGATAAACCGGGAGACGGCGGTTAAAGCACCGAGGTATTTCATTTCATTTCATTTCATTTCATTTCAGCAGAACTGGCTGGGCGACGATTTGGCATGGAAGCAAACATGGCTGCTGAAAAATGCTGAGATCTTTTCTGTGAAAATCTTTCCTGCTTTGCTGAAGACGGCTGTAATTCTCCAGCTGGATTGTTCTTCATGGAGTTGATATAATTTAAACATAATCCTAAACTGGGAATATTTTGTGCCAATAAGAAACAAATGTGAAACTTTGAAAATCAAACTGAACAAAAATCTCCTCAGGTTCAATCCAGATGATTAAAAAAATGGAAATATTTTGTTCTGAATGATGTAGAGCCAAAAATATGCAAGAACTGCCATTGAGAATGACAAAAGCTAAATTTAAACTTTCAATAACCGCGTCTTTGTGTTTAATTTTCAGATGAGTGAATTAACTGTTTGTTTATGATAGAAAACTTTCTAAATGACCCGATAAACACAAACCTTCATTTTATCCTCAGGGATCTGAAAACGTAAAGAATAACACCATTAAAGTAAATAAAGGGCCTCAGTATTTGTGTTCACACTGATTAGGACTCAAAACCAGATTCAATTAATAGATAAACTTATTTTAAAACCACTAAAACGTGAGATTAATGAATAATAAAAGGACCTAAACAACCCAGTTAAACTCCCCATGTTCCAAACAAACAAAGCGTAAAAAGCGTTCAGTTTTATTTTAGCATTATTGTTCATTATTACACAGATTATTAATGCGGCCTGAAGGGTTTCCACAGCGCAGCCTGGAAGAGAAAATTGCCTCATTTGTGTGAGTAAAAGCGTTTTTGGTTCTGAGTAATCTGGGAGTCTGTGGTCGGAGGGAGCAGCAGCTTCCTCCCTTTCAGGGCTCTGACAGGAAGCCGGTATCTCCTGACTTAGTCCTATCAGTCCAACGCAGCGCTCTGCAGAGACAGTCGGCTCAGATTTAAATATTTCTGAGGGATGAAGCGCCGCTGCGAGTATTAAATTGTCAAAACATATATATAGACATGTGCAGGCACGCAAACTTGCTCAAAGGATTTGAGTACAAACAGAAAGACGGACAGGCTAATAAATCCATGCAGCAGACACCTGAAAGAAAATGTGTGCATGTTTTTATTTCCTTCCTCCGACTTGCTTTAAAGGAAGTGGGCAGCGTTATTCACGGCTACACATTCGGGTTCCACCGAGTTTACTTTAATCTGTCACACAATCCTGTTTGGCAGATCAACCGAAAATTGGAAAAGTTGTTTCTGAGAAGGAGCGTCCCGGTTCCAGCTACACTTCACAAATCCTGTTTGTACTCTAAACTGGATTATATTTACTAAACTTGAAAGGCTCCATTATGTAGCTTCAAGCTTGGATTTGTAGAAAGTGAGCTTGTTTTTAAAGAGGTCAGAAACCCTGTTTTATGGAAGTTCTTCTTTTATAATTGTTATGATTAAAATACGTAACACCGTGAAAAACAAAACAACTTGTCACACACACACACACACACACACACACACACACACACACGACTATGGACATTTTAGAGCAAGCAGATAAGCTAACAGTCATGTTTTAGACTGAGAGGAAGTCGGAGTCCCCAGAGAGAACCAACACATGCAAACCCCACACTAAGAGACACTAAGAGACACTAAAAGCTCTGCTGAGTAAACACAAGTATTTTAGGTCTCAGGCTCTTCTCCTCCATTCTTCCATTACTTTAAGGGCCTTTTAATAACAAGTTAGTATAGACGATGGATAGACGAATGGCTATGGCACCACTAACTAAATAAACATTAGCTCTGCTAACGCTAAAGCGCTACACCAACCCTGTATTTAGCTGAAGCTAATGCTAACGCGCTAACTTCAATTTAAACTGTATCTGCTCTTGGAAGACTACAACCCTGAAGCACCACTTTAATTTTGACATTATAATTTACATGTTCTATAAAGCTGTTAAATGTCGTACTTATGTTTATTTCTTGCCCTCTACTGTCCGTTTTATGTTTCTTGTTTGGCTTCGCCCCCTTCAAAATAAGAGCATCAATATAAACGTCTAATTGTTGACAGTCGATAACTGAAGCTTCAACACGTTAAACTTTATTCAACTGAAATTTTACAAAACAGCCAAATAAATGAGCAATTTAATATTTATGAAAACATTTATTTAGGGGAAGCAAAGTGTTTTCAAAGTAAACAAAAGCGCTAAATAAAAAATTAGCTCAGCTGTTAGCACATTAGCGAATTACCAGAAAAGTTCTCACCAAAGAGCATTAAAAACACAGGTGTCTTCACTGCCGTCTCGCTCTCAGCTGCAGTCTACACTGAAAAGCAACACAAACCTTTAAATTACATTGAAATGTTTTATTTGTAAATGTGGTTATGATGCGCCCCTCTCCTGCTGCCGCTCTGGGCGACTGCCCATAAAGCTCACATCACTGTTTTCAGTTGCTTTTGTGATTTAAAGTAACTATTGTGGAGAAATGGATCAGTTCTGGTCAACAATTATTAAATGTTTCTCCAAAAGTATATTACAATGAAATTTGACTGAGTAAAATAAATTCATCCTGGCTTTCACAAAGTAAAATGACTCGGGGGCAGAAAGTGAGAAGCTTTCTTTCTGTAGATTAATCTGTTTCTACTCCTGATAGCATCACTGATCCGTCATTGATTTATTCTTGTTAGATAAAGAAGCTGTTGTTCAGTCAGACAGTAAAATGCTCCATTTTCAGGTGAATTTCTCTACGGACTCAATCTGGTCAAATCAAACTCTTCCTCAGGATAATTTTTTACTTTGTGGCTTTTATTAGCTTATAAAAGTTATGACACAGAATAAAAATCTCTTAATGTTTGTGCATCAGCGTGCGGAGAGAGTATTTTTTCCAGCATTGAATAATTTTTTAATTACAGGTATTAATGGAGACAATTTGCTGTATGAACTAATGCCGGTCAGCCTGGGGAAAATGGCTGTTTGATTAAAAGGACGTCATCAATGTGTGAATCAGAAATGCTGCAGTTTCTCTTTCCAGATTTCATTTTTGTGCATTAGATTGTTTTCACACCTGATAGTCTGGTGGATTCAATTTGATTTGGGCCAAAACCTAATCATCTGTTCCACCTCCAGCTGCTGTGGTTCTTTCTCTCTGCTCTGAGTCAAACCAACCAAACCCTGTGAAAAACCTGTTCTCCTCCTGGCCTGTGGGGGCGCTGCACCAAGAACCACTGAAGGAAACAACACAAAAACACTGAGCGCGACTTCCTTCTTTATATAATGGAAACAAAAATGGAGTAGTGTCAGATTTTAGCAGTTAGTGGATTTCTCTTTAGTCTTTGGTAAAATACAACAAGTCATTTCTCCAGCCAGCTTTGTACGCACCCATCGGTTTTGGTTGTATTTACCCAGAATGCCCTGCGCTGTAGCCCAGTTTAGTACGCTTTAGTCAAACTAGTTTGAACTCTGGTTTGTTTGAGGAGGTGTGAATGTGTAACTGAACTCTGGATCACTGATAAACCTCGGTCTCGGTTCGGCTGAAGTGAACTCTGGTTCAGTTTGAATTCTAATGTGAAAGCCAAGCGGACCGAAAGCAGGAAGTAGACTATGGCGCAGGGTTCTCTTCCTCTCTGCTATGAGTGAAAACAACCAATCATTGGCTGGGTTCCCAATTATTTTTAGAAAAATAAAAGGTAATAAAATTGATTGAGTGCATCTTTACTATCAGCTGGAACTGTGCCGTTACCTAGCAACACCTGCCAAGCCCAGCCTGTCTCCTAGCAACCTAATTCTAGTTCCGCTGGCAGATTCCTCAACCTACAACATAACATTTTCCCATGGCATAAGTTGAATAATCTGCCAGTAGAACTAATAATCCTTCAACAATGTCAGGCAATTATTAAACCAAACCAAGCTCCAAAATCTTGTCTGCTTTCTGGGTAAATGCAACCAAAGCAAACGAGCAAGTCCAGCGCTAACAAAACAAATGGCTAATGGTCTTTTACCAAAGACAAAAGAGAAGTCCTTCAATCACAGATGAAATTTAGACTTCACTGGATGAGACCAACAGATTGGGTCAATGGATGGTTGGCTGGGTTCCCAATGATTTTTACAAAACTAAAGGGTAATAAAAATGATTGAGTTCATCTTGAAAGCTGTTAAGTTAAAGTATCTGAACTTGTATTTGCTTCAGCAGAAGTTTTACGTCATGTTACTCCTGGACAAAGATTAGATTGGAACCAAAACAATCTAAGATGATGGAAAAGTGGCAAACGGCTAAGGCTGAGAAAACATTAGCTTATCACATCTGTCAAAACCCAGAATGATTTGTCATAAAGAGACGAACATTAGTGGAGCACGTCTGTTATCAGCAGCCGACTTCAGTCCAAGGACACCTGTGTGTTCAAACGCCTCCAGAACAGACGGCAGTTTACTCTGACAGGCTGAATTAGCTTGGTTACCCACCTGATTAGTGCTGGGCGTGGAGTTCCCAGGGCATACAGGACACCAGATGAATGCGCTCCCACTCAGATCAGTTCATCAGCCTTTTGACCTCCCTTCAGGTTGATAGCCAGCCCATGCTAAAGCACAGCAGCAGGAAACAGTCAGTGCCATCAGTTACTCATGAGATAGCAGAAACAGAAACTAGAAGGTGCGTCTCACCGGAGAGCAATCCCAAAAGCCTCCTGGGTTTTTTCTTCCAGGTCATGTGACCTGTGACCTCCAGAACTCAGATGGAATGAGGTCAACTGGATCTCTGGCCAACAAGTCTGGATAAAGATCACAGAGTTAGAATGTGATGGATGGATGGATGGATGGATGGATGGATGGATGGATGGATGGATGGATGGATGGATGGACGGACGGATGGATGGATGGACGGTTGGATGGATGGATGGATGGATGGATGGATGGACGGACGGACGGACGGACTGACGGACGGTTGGTCGGAGGGTTGGATGGATAACTGATTGGATGGTTGGTTGGTTGGTTGGTTGGATGTACGGTTGGATGTCTCTCAGGTTCTCCAGTAATCATTCCAGCGGCTCCAGCAGAACCATTGAAGTCCAGACTGGATTCAAACTGGATTTGGTTTTAAAGTTTCCTGGTTTCCATCTGGACTTTGGCTCTGCTGAACTTCCTGCTCCACGTTTCCTTAAATTCACTTTCTTTGCTTCTCAGGGAAACAACTTTCATTCTTCATGTCCAAACACAAAGATCCTCTGCTTGGAGAATCCGACTTTCTCAGCAAAACCTTTCTGCTCTCACCATCGATCTGCCAAAGAACCTTTTCAGTTTTTATGTTTGGAGGGTAGAAACGGAGTTCTTCCTGAACAAATTGTACCTTTGCTTCATGTCAGAGGACCAGTTCTGTGTAAGTTGGAGCACCAAATGGCTGCATTTTAAAGCAGGCCGGAAGCATGTGAAGATGACCGACTTCCTGAGGCCGGTAATTTCCCCAACGCAGCCAGGAGAAGCTCAAAGTGAGATTTCTTTTTCACCGCCAGGCAGAACATGTTATCATCCATGAGAAATTACAGATCCCTGTCAGCAGCACGTGTTATCCCAACGTCTGGAGGCTCCGTTTTTAATATTTATTGTTTCTACAGACACTCCACCAAACTTAACCTTCTTTCTAATAAAGCTTTTAATAACTTAGAAAGCCTGAAGGAGTCTAAAAATGTCACAGTTTCCAAGCTATATTTATTATTCAGTGTGCAGTTTGTGAACCAATCATAAAAATCTAAGTACAGCCCATGATCCAGCAGCTTGTTGATCCAACATCAGGAGCAGCTCCTGGGTTTCTGTTTGACTCTTTCAGTCTCTCACATTATTACATTATTGTGTAGCTTTAGTTTTAATTTATTATTATCAATGTTATTAATAATATTTGTTTTTGAAGCTCTGCTAACTAAAAGCAAAAATTACAAACATTAGTTCCCTAACATTAGAGCATGCTAAAGCCTACATCAACATGCTATTTAGCAGAAGCTAATGCTAAAGCGCTATCTTCAACCATGTTGATACCCCACGTGAGTCGAAGGCGCAGAATAAACGTTGGTTTGCTGCGACCGCATCAAAGGTGGAGAACATGAGGAAGGAAACAAAACTACTGGCTTCTCCCACTTCAAAATAAGAGCATGAATATAAACGTTTAGCTACTTAGAGACTTCTTAACAGCCGATAACCAAAACTTCAACAAAGATGTTGAACTTTATTCAACTGAAAGTTTAGAAAACAGGCTTGCAAATTAGCACTTTAGAATTAAGAAAGATTTGTCTAGGGAAAGCTAACTGCGCTAAAGGTTTTCAAGGTTAGCAAAAGCGCTAAGCTGCGAAGTAGCACTGTATTAGCTTATTAGCAGAAATGTGCCACGCAGCAGCTGCTCCGTCGGTCTAACGCTGCATTCAGACCGAACGCAGCGTTAGAGAACGTTGTTCCAGACGTCTTATTCTTCATTTAGCTGCAGATTTTATTCAGCTCAATTCAAGGATACTTTGTTGATCCCTGAGGAAGTTAAATGTTGTAATTCATATTAATTCAGAACTCTTAACATCATCTTATATTCTTTCTTGGGCTTTCTTCGTAGACTCTTCCAAGCAGCCATATTGTTTCAGTGTCATGAACTTTAACCTTTAACCTGCCAGCTGAGTCCTGTAGAGTCTGACCTGGAGCTCTTTGGCTTTTTGGGAATAATCAGTCCGTCTTGGCGTTGTGTCAACCGGTACTGACTGAAGTCCTGGATGGATGATGGTGCTCAGTTTTTCTCCCTTACTTCCTGCTCACTTTGGTTTGTCCATAGCAGCAGAACGCCGTGCCGTTGTTGGTTGCAGCCTCTGTTCGACCAGCTCAACCTCCTTTTAGTGAACATATTTTAACTCAGAGATCATAAAAATTGTTGTGATTTGGTTAGATTTCCAACAAATTGCATTTATATTAGCATTTTTGACATTTGAACAGATTCTTTTAACTGGATTTAGGTTGGAAAGAAGTACAGAAGTTTATAAAAATGCACTTTATATGTAGGACTCACTTTGCTGCAGACGTTGAGCTGAGGTGTTTTTAGACCAAATTACCTCTGGCAGCTGGGCTTAAGGATCTGTTAGAGAAGGAAAAGAAAAACTGTGCGTTAACGATGCTCCGAGGGCATTGCTCAATATTTCAAAGCACATCATTCATCTGATGTTAGCAGACATTTCTACAGAGCCACACAGCAGCATGGGCTGAACCCTGAGCGGCTTTATTCTTTTAAAGCGGCCCGTTTAATGGCCCATCAGTGGAAATGTGCTGATGTTTCTTACTGTGTGAAGCTGAGGTCTTAGCAGTCAGCACTCCAAACAGAACCAGAGAGGAATCCCTGGAAAGATAAGAAATTATTTATCACAAAGCTAACCTGGCTTTATGTTTGTGCTGCAGCAGCGCCCTCTGTCGGCCACCATATGAACATTTCATTATTCTAACACATAAAAACACACAGCTCCTCTGAATACCCCAGTAAGCGCATACTGCCCTCTGCTGGGGATTTACATAAACAACAAAATAAACCTCTTTAGTTTACAGTAAATATATACACACAAAGATCTGAATCAGAACTTTTTATTGTAATTTTTCACCAAAAAAAGTAAAAATATGTAATGGCTCTGTGTTAATATCCATCAAAGCAATAAAATATAAAATTTTCTGCTATTACAACTAAAAACAAACTTTACATTTAACTTAAATGAAATCTATATTTATTGTACAATAAACATTTTTTGAATTTGAGTCTGGAAAAATTATTAAGATATTTGAAATTGAGAATTTGTGTAAATCCTGAACAAAATCACTTTTGATTTTTCTCTCTTCTTGTTTGTAAATGTGAAAGTTTTCCCCGCTGAAAACAATTTTACCAGCCAAAGCAAATTTAGGATTAGTGCAAACTTTCCACATATCTGTCATTTTTTAAATCTTTTAAATTACATTCACATACTCTTAATGTAAGTTTGACCTCACTACACACTTCTCTGCTAATTTTTTCATTTGAAAACTATAAATTTGATTTAGGATCTGATTCCTCCTTCCTTCACTACATTCTGTAAATCAGTGGGATTTCAGGACACTCTGGCCTGTAGATGGCGCCATCCACACGTTTTTGCCTCTGACCAGTTTCTCTTTGTGCCTTCGGACTCTGATGGTGACAATTTTATTTAGCTTTAAGTCTCTCGTGTTTGTGAAGTTTCACATTCAAACATTAACAGCAATAATTTGGGTTATTTAGTCAGTCATAGCAGAAAAAAACAAGGGTTTATTTTTCAAACTCATTGTCATTTTAAACCAATTTATAAATTTGAGTTTCCAGTTAAATATTAAATTACCAAACAAAATATTTAGTTTACTAAGTAAATATTTGATTTACAAGCTAAGTATTCAGTTTCAAGCAAAAATATTTAGCTTGCAAGCTAGTTATCTCTATAAGCGTGGCTAAATTTTAGCTCAATATGCTAGTACAAAGCTAAATATTTAGCTAATATGCAAAGTAACTTGCTGATAAGTGAGAGCAGACTATCACAATAAAAGATGGGTCTTGTGAATATTTTTATAAACTCCTGCTGGTGAACTGCACAGTTAAAATGGCTCATAAATTGTTTTAAACTAAAATCTAGAAGAAAAGTTGAACGTTTGCTAACCAAATATTTAGCTATAGTTTAAAATTATTTTTTAGCTTGCTAAGTATTTGGTTTGAGGATAGATATGTAGCTAGCTAACTAAATATTTAGATTTAATTACATTTCTTAACTTGCTTGCAAAATATTTAGTCTGAAGCCAAATATTTAGCTAGGTAGCTGAATGTTTAGCTATCTAAATATTTAGCTTGAAACAGAAACATTTAGTAAGCAAAATGTTTAGCTTCAAGCTAAATATTTTTCTAGCAAGTTAAGAATTTAATTTAAGGAAAAATATTTAGTTAGCTAGGCACATAGCCTGAAACCAAATACTTAGACTTGCCAGCTAAATATTTTGTATATTTTGCTAGCTAAATATATTCCATATATTTAAGTAGCAAAATGTTTTGCTTCCTAAATATACAAAATATTTAGCTAGCAAGTTAAATATTCAGTATAAAGCTAAATATTTAGCTAGCTAGCTAAATAAAGTAAAGGTTTAGCAAGCTAAAATATTACTTTAAAGGTTGTAGCTAAATATTTAGCTTGCTAACCATTACATTTACAAATGAATGAATAATATGGTGAATATGTATATAAACAAAATAAACCTCATATTGTTTTTTAACCCAAATTATTGCCGTTATTTCTGCCAAACGACTCGTCTTACTCCTGTGAGTGCATTCATCATTGTTTGACTCATGTGAAATCACCTCTGGGCAAATTTATTCAGTCTTCCGAGGAGCTTTTATACTTTTAAATGACTGTATTGTACAGAAAGGAAAGAGAAAGGATTAATTTGAGTGTTTAACCTTAAATAATCTAAATTACCACCCAGGCTGAATAATCTCATCCTCAGAAGCGAGGAGGTGATCTGATCTCTTTTTGCTTCGGCTTTGGGGGGGAAGGGTGCAGAGTGCTCAGGTCCCCGGAGGTGAAACTCTATTAGCACCCAGCATGAAAGTCAATGAAAGGACCCCAGCGAGCGCCGGTCCCCTGACAGTATTAATGTTTAATGATATCTAAAAGGGCTAATTCCCCCAGCCCTCCCTGTTGCTCTTATCCTCTCATTAAACATCCTCGCAATGTCTTCACTTCCTGCGATTAGAGCGCTGACCCCGGCTGCTGAAGGACTCACTCTTCACCGATTATAAATTCATCTCGCTCCGGCTCTTTTCCTCCTCTTTTCAGAAACCGGAAATGTTAGCGAGGAACGGCAGAATAGGGCCGAATTAGAAAAATTAAAAAGTGAGTTCATGGACCGGTCATCGCTTTTGTAATACATTTTAATCTCTGAATGACTCTCTACTCATTCAGTCAAACTGAAAGCTAAAAAAGGAACAAAAACAGAATATATGGGTTAGGCTAACTCACCAAAACTGCATAAAACTGATGCTACATATTCAAACCCACGATTCTTTTAAAGCATCTGATCAGAGTTTACAGCTGTTTCATTTCTTTGAGAAGGAAGAAACATAAATCTCACTTATATCTTTACAAACGTTCAAAACTTATTAAGTTTCAAACCTGAAATTATTTTGGCATGATTTTCTCGAGATAATCAGTTTGCTATTGTGGTACTTAAGGCTAACGAGCTAGTTTTACATAGTCATCTGAAGAAATAGGCTTCTGGTTTTCTTTAAGGAGGAATTAATATAGTTTTTTAATGACTTGTACATGTTTTATTGTTTAATTTTGCTGTCACTACATTTGGGATTGATAAGTAAAATCATAGACAATTACAGCATAATTATAGTCAAATTAGCTGCAGCTGATGGCCGTGGCCTCCCATCTCACACGCTTTCACACATGAAAGTGCGTGAAAACAGATGCACAAATATACAACCATACACCTTTGAAAAGCAGAAGTGAAGCCTCCTGCACAATTATCAAGAATGCAGCAAGTGGTTTCTGGAAAGTAAGTTAACCATAAAGCAATTGTCTTTCCCAGCAGTCATACGTCCTGTTACTCTGCTGGGGTTGCTAGGTAACGGGGCGGAACGCTGCTGGGGTTGCTAGGTAACAGCAAGACTTTGCTGGAGTCACTAAGTGAAGAGCAGTTTTTACTAATTTCTGACTCACCATTCGAAAGGTTTTTGAAACGACTCATTTTCTGACACCAGATAATATTAACTTATTGCTAAAAACTTTCTCGGCGTTTCTCTGAAATTCTTGGGTTGTTTTTAGAAGCAGTAGAAACCCCAAAATGTGAATTTTGCATAAAAGGTCTCTTTAAGTGTCAGAAAATATGCTGGCAACTAAATGAAAACATTACAGTAAGTAAAAATAATGTGTTGCAGTGCTTCCTTTCTTTCTTTCTTTCTTTCTTTCTTTCTTTCTTTCTCTAACCTGAGGCGTTCTGCTCCAGAATATACGGTGACATAAAAAAAACAGATGTTTCTCCCCTGGCAGAGAAAACCTTTAACGCGCCACCAAGCATGCACGCACAACATCAATATATCCACGAGGACACACAAGTTCACGCATTGCAGGCCAGCGAAATGTCCGAGGAAATGCTTATTCCCACAAACTCACTCCAGAGAGAACGCGCAGCACTTAAGTGGTCACCGTCAGGAGCTTAGCTGGCCCCGGTGAGCATTTCTGAAACTGCTTGTTTGGTTAACTCTGTCAGCCAAACACACAGGAGCTCCATCATTCACAGTCCGACTCCTGGCTTCACTTTGAAGTCTTTGTGAGGAAGATGACTGGGCCTCGTCGTCTGTTAGGGGGATTAGTTTATTAGGGAGCGTGCATCTTAACTGAAGCAGTTGAAGGATTTCTGCATCAGGAGGTTTTTTGTTGCTGTTGTTGTATGCTGACGCTGAATGAGCATCATGCTAACACCACAACTGAAGTGTTAGACAATCCTTACAGAGCACACAAAGCCGGAGTTTTCCCTTCATGGACAGTTTCAGGTTGCTGAAGTTCACAGACTTCTGATGCTGCAAAGCTTGTTGAAAAGCAGCTTCTGTGGCTCGATGGAAAAAAATATAAGAAAAACTCTGCAGCAACTGATTCAGTTTATTTATCTTCATCGCAAAGTCATAAGTCAAATACAGCAAGTTCAGAACCAAGTTTTTTCTCTTTCAACAATACACAAATGAAATGTATCAAATGAATTATAGACGTGAGGGAGGGAGAGAAGAAAGGAAGTGAAGAAGGAAAGAAAGTAAAACAATAACTTAAGGCATGAAGGGAAGAAAATAAGTGAGGAAGGAAGAATGGTCTACAGTTGTAAGCATTTTCTTCTGCAGCATCAGTTTGTTCTCATTAATCTCCAACTGGATAGTTTCAATTTTACTAAAATTTACTATCGCTTTATTAAATAAAGTGTTTAACGTTTATCTGATTCTGTACAACAATAAAACAATCCTGCAGCGTCGGACCTCCTGATACACAAACAGAGCAAGAACAGCTACAGACATTCACCTACAAACGTCTGTAAAAAACAAAGAAATTATACTTAAAGGTGCCGTATGTAGCTTCTATAAAATATAAAATGTAGCAATATTTTATTAAAGCTACATACAAAGTTACAGTTTATGCTTCATAAACTGTCATTTTGTGGTGATAGTTTATGAGACAGTTAATGAGTGAAAAAAATTCAGCTCCTATACCTTCTCCCAGTTTGATTGGCAGCATTAAGCCCCTCCTCCTGGCTCTGATTGGTTGTTTCTTCAGACAGCAAGATACATTTTTTTCACAGATTATCTGTCATAAACTTTCACAACATGGTGACAGTTTCAACAAATATATAAAATATTTTTACATATTTTTAATTTTTCTTATAAGAGTGACATACTTCAGCTTTAACAAAAGATTTATAACTTTTACATAATAAGCTGATAATATGAATTAAAAATGAAAATGATCAAGGTTTTTAAACAAAAAAACTTCCAGTTTGGTGATTTTTCTGTCTGTGATTCATTAAGTGGACCTGTCTGTCCTTCATTATGTCTGTTACTGGGACCAGATTAACCTTTCATCAGTCCCAGCAGGTGTTCTTCCTGTTTACTCCTCCTAGATAAAGTGTGCATTTGATTTGACTCTTAGCTACTAAAAACAAAAACAGGACATCTATGCAAAGAATTAACACAACAAACTGAGCAACCTTTGGTTTTTCACCTGTGTTATGTGGATATTCTGCATGCGGAGCTGCACACAGCGTGTTTCCTGCATGAATTGCAGGAAAGGTGCAAAAAGCAATCGACCAGGCTTCCTCTGGAGATGGAATTGCTAGCTGTAAATCTTGAACATGGACATATTTATGAGCAGAGACGTTTGCCTTTCCGCCGGCTCATCACACGGATTGTCTGCTGCTGGACTGCATGTTTGCTTTCTGCTGGTTACACACACACACACACACACACACACACACACACACACACACACACACACGCACACCCACCCCCCCACCCCCACCCACACACACACACACACACACACCCTGTTCCATCCTAAACAGGAATAATAGGTACATATACCTTTAAATTAGCTTTCGTAGACGTTCTTAATTGGCCTATCTAATGTTAGCACATGTTCTACTGAATAGCAGCGATGTCCAAACATTTTACAACATGAGCCAAAATTGTCAAGTCAAAAGCTCTGGTGGGTCAAAAACATTATAAAAACTAAAATCACTGTTTTTTTAATGGTCAACAATAAACTAAACCTATAATATTTTAGTTAAAGTGGACATATTGTACAAAATTCACATTTTGCTCACTTCTGTACTTCCATTTGGGTTTCTACTACTTAAAAAAACAAACAACAACCACTCAGACATTTTTGTAAATAAGTTAATGTTTAGTTGTGTTTATTTAAAAATGACAGTAAATTTTTCAGTATATATTTATCAAAAATTATAAGTTATTTTCTCTTAAAATGTCAGGTAAAGTCTTTCACAGTAAACATGCTGTATTTAGCTGGACCAAGTGCAAAAATGACTCTTTGGGATGTAAAGGGAAAAAATCAAAAAGCAGAACAGCTATTAATATGGAAAATGCCTATTACAAATGATTTTTCTGTCATCGTTTTGGCGCCCCCTCTGGTTGTGGCACCCACACATAGTGTGAAACCCACATTTAAATATGGCTTTAATAATAATAACAAAATCCTTTAAATTCTCATGAAAGATTTATTATTTTAATAGTTGTTAATTATTTTGGGTGAATTATTGTCATGGCCAGCAGTTAAAGGGTTAACTTTTCAGGAAGAAAAACGCTAGCATCGCTCTTAACCAATGAGCTCTTTCCAAGAGGCGCATTGTCCCGCCCACCACCTCGGTGGCTTCCTCCTTCATTTCCGTTGCTACTTGATCGCTGAGCTGCTAACTGAACAAGGAGACGGAGATTCACGGAAGAAGAGGTACACAAAGCAATATAAAACGAATCGTTAGCAAACATTGCTGATGCTAAGAATGGTTTTATGTATGTTTATTGCCAAAACGATGAGTTAAGTTCACCGATGTTAACTAGTTCGGTTCTCTGTGCTTCTGGTTGTAGAGTGTTAGAGGTTAGAGGAGGCGCCATTTTGTGCTGCTGTGCTGTCCTCTGAAGAGACCGGTGAGCAAATTATTTTACCTATTCGTTATTTATTTGCACTTTTATCAGTATACTGTTGAATATAATGTTTATAGCATTTATTAAAGAAGTAGTTTACAATTTAAAATTGTATTATTTGTTTAAAAATGTGATTGAATTTGTAAAAAATTAAGCCATTGAGAGAAGACTAAATAAGCATTTGAAACCAATGCTAAGATTGCTATGTTTATCACTATTTTCATTTGGAAACATGGTAAATGTTGCAGGCAGTACTTCTAAGTGCTAACCAGTTTGGAAATGTGATTATTTGAAAACGTATTGTGTTTTTTGACTTTCTTTGACATGTCGGGGTTTTTTGTATTAGATGATGTATGCTGGTAACTTGAGTGTTACATGTTCTCAAAAATTTATTGCAGTTGTTTGCAGAAGAAAGTTTAAAATTGTTTTTAAAATTTAAACCTTGAATTTGCTCTATTTTCCTGACAAGTTAGATTTTGACCTACATTTATAACCATTTAACGATCCAGTTATTCTGTTTTCAGTTAAACAAACTAAAAATCAGTTTGAGTTCCTATTTATTTGTTTTAATTTGAGAGTCAAGATCAGAGCGCCTGGTTCTGAGCTGATAATTCTCTGGAGAAAGCTGAGGCATAAAGCTGAGGAGATAAACATGTTTTATCTCCTTATAGAGGAATCAAGCTGCTTGGTAATACATCTGAATGTAAAGAATAAAATCAAGTAATACTTCCTGTCAGAAAAAATGACTGGTCAACAGTTTGCAACCAGTCATCTATCAGATTTATTAAAGCTGGCACTTTTCATCCGCAGAAAAAATATGTACCAGTCAGGGGAAAACCAGCTGTGCAATAAGCACACAGAGGAGGAGGAAGCCGTCTCATGATGCATGAAAAATATTTGGCTGACTTTGTATTAATATGGTGGTGGGATGCAGTGGACACCTTCAACAGCCTCATTGTAGGAATTATATTTCTGTCTAGGGAGAAAAATCAAGAGTTTCTGAACTGGACACAACTCTGCAAGGTTGTAAATACAATCCGATTAAAATAATTTAAATTTACCTTAAAATCATATTAACACTACCTGTTTGTGGACAGTAAAAATTGCAACATAATAAAGTATTGTAGTATTTACCCAAATTTTGGGGGTATTAAATCGCATTGTGCGCATGCACCAGAAAGTATCCGTTCTCCCCTGGAGCTCAAAGCGATACCGACACAGGAAGTTAACCACCAACCTCCCACTGAATGCGTCCGAATGTAAGTAAAAACACTTATTTACATTTGTAAATATTGTAAATGTTGACTTATGGTTCAGAAGAGTTGTCAGAGTGCTTTATGTAATGTACCATGTAAGCATTTGAAGCAGAACATTTAAATCTGTGACTACGGTTGCTTTTTTTGGGTGGTTTTAATCAAAAACAGGGATAAATCACTGTTAGAGGTCATTTTAATGTAAAACAGTCATAAGAGATGCTGCATCACTGGTTTGTGCTCTCATGAGCTTGTTCTGTAAATTTGGTGCCAAAATTTACTGGCGCCACAACATCTTGACTCTGTAACTGTTTGTTGGGGCATAATGGCCGAACCATTCCTTGTATTTCCTGAATGTTGTTGGTTGTTAGTTTGATGATAGAGAATGCTCTGTAATGACGTGAAGCTAAAGAATCTCAGCGGTAAAGGAGTAATCATTCTAATTTTACTCCAGATGTTTCACCTGAATCACAGAACTGCTGCTTCTCCTTAATGACTAAGTTTATGTTGGCTGATTCTGTTTCTGTCTTGATTTACAGATCAAAAGAAACTTCTATAACCTCAAGAAACTGCCAGCAGAGGTAAAATGATTACTGAGGAACTGTAACTCAAGTAAAGGTACTACGAATAGGCCTGTCACAATAACAAATTTTGCTGGACGATAAATTTATGTTATTGTGTATTTAAACACATAACTTTGAATTTTGAATGGTCTTTTCAATGATTTCTAATTTAAGACGAAGTTGTAATAAAAACTCAAACTAATATTCATAATTTCAACAGATGATTAGGTCCTGACGTGTGTGCTCTTTCACACAGATGTTGCAGAGGATGAACACACTAGAATAACCATTATGAGGCCTAATCTATCACACACAGACTTTCAACAGCCCATGAAATGATCAGACTCGGTTTACTTCACTTTTGTGCTGCAGGACTTTGCTCTGCGAACATTTACGTCCAATTATTCACGTTTCCAAAGAACTTGAGGCGCTGCAAAAACCACAACATTGTCTCTTTATCTCTTCTACCTTATAAGATAAGATAAGATTTATTTGTCATTGTCATCAACAGATTACAACGAGATATCTCCTCATCTATATATTACCATGAAGCTCTGATAAAACACGTGAAAGCAATTATTATTAACTTCAAACAACAGTGTATGTTTATCTAGATGTCTATTTCTTTATTAATGCCAGTTCCTCATTACTGATTCTATGCTGCAAAAATACCCTTCTGAAAACAAGATAAAAAATGATTGAAAACAAGAAGTTTTTCCAATGTTACAGGTGAGAAAATCTGCTAGTGGAGCTAGTACTTTTTATCAATGTTCAAATTTTATTGACTTAAAATGAGCAACCCGTATGTTGCTGAAAAGTTGTTAGTGTACTTTAAATAAGATAAAAACTAAGATATTTGCACCAGAAGTTGGGCAAAAATACTTGATTATATTTTGTATTTGTATTGGAGTGTTTCAATGTTGAACATGCTAATAATGCAAAACACACACACACACACACGCGCAGACACACAAAGGCAATAGAAAAACACAGCAAGCGGAAAAATGCTGCAATCAAAATCTACAATAAAAAAAATACAAATGAAAAACACTGCAACAAGAAATGGAATCGAAAATGTTTAACTTTTTTCCTGTATTATGACTTTACTCTAACATATTTATTTTTGTATTATTACAATTTATAGGTTTATTCGCGTAACATGTTCTCATATGACTTAAATCTTGTATCATTTTGACTTTATTCTCGTAAAAGTATGACCATTTTATTATTACGACTTTGCTCTCATATTACAACTTCATTCTTGTAACATTGACTTTATTTTTGTAGTTTTAAAGAATTTTATTATCCTGACCCTAATAAATACTCTGCAGTATTTTCAGCTGCAGTAAAAACTTTGAGGCTTTTTTACGTTTTTACCAGGAGAAGCAGTAAATGTGAACGGTGCTGCATTTTAATCAGTGCATGAACAAATTGCGTTTAAATTCCTTTTTGATCTTCATAAGCCTCATGTTGTTTTGAATCCATAAGTTCAAACAGTTTATAGATAAGACGTCCTTTTTGGTGCCCGTCCCACTTGGGAAACCATATTATATCAGACTGTTAGTCTTGTTGCTGAAAAGCTGCAAAAATCTGATCGTACAATGAGATCCAGCATGTTTACTACACTGGTTGCCTTGAAGGCATCTGGACAGCTCTGAAGCCCACGCGCTTCCAGATGAACAAAGGTCGATGCAGCAGAGGTGAGGAGTCGCCTTTATGCCGGCTGTAGTCTGGAGGAACATAGAGGCGCAGGTTTAAGATGTGTGTGTTTCTGCACGCTGTGTGTGTGTGTCAGGGGAAGTCTTATATCCTGTTGTGTTAAGCAGCATTTGACATCCTTGCGCTCTCCCAACGCAGAGCCTTTCGCTGACACGAAGACGACACCAAAACCCAAAAACTCTTTGATGTTCCAGCTTTTAAATGTTTAATCCCAAACAAGCAGCAGATTTTAAAACCCTCCTCAGTTTAAGAGTCTGTCTAGTTTTCCACATTTTTTCACCCACATGAATCCATAGAGAATCATAGAGACCTGTTTCTGTTTCCCTTCCAAGCATTCAGATGTTCCTGTGATCAGAAACTGGTCCTGATCGACAGCTCTTCAGATATTGTGAAGATATCAGATGTTTCTCTGGGGTTTGGCTGCTTGTTTGAGGCTCTGGAACGTCAGCATCATGCAGTGTGTGCAACACAGCGCCCCCAGTGGTGAGGCACATCTCATCACTCGCTTTTCTCCAATAAATTTAAACTTCATGCTGAAAATCAACATCTTTGACCATAAAAACTTTAAAATCAAACAACAACCAAGTGAACAAATGGATTTCTTCCATGATTGTTAGTATTTGATTTGTCATTGTGTGCGTTGAATAACTGCTCTAAAAACAACAAATAGAATATAATGGGTGAAAATAAATAAAGTTGAGTTAAAAGACCTTCATAAAGTTTGGAAATCTATTGATCAAGACCAACATGGCTGTTTGGAGGCAAAAAATATACATGATTCATAATTAGAAACCTTTTATAGAGATTTTTTGTAACTATTTTCAAGGTATATTTAATCGATTTAATTATTTTGGAAAGAACTTAGACACAAAATTTGAAGAAGTTTCCCAAAAAGTCTACTGTGATGCAAAAGGATTGCAATTTTTTTGGTTGTGGTTAGTGAACTGAACAGCTAGCTGCGCTAACCCTCACACACTTACCATAAACATTAGTTCTGCTAATGCTAAAGCGCTATGTCGGCATTGCATTTCGTATAAGTTAATGCTAAAGAATGTGAGTAAGGAAATGGTCCAACAATAACGTCAACACAGATGTTGAACTTTATTTAACTGAAGGTTTATAAAACCACCAAGTAAATTAGCGTTTTAGAAATTATCCTAAAATTATCCAGGAAAAAAAGTTGAGTGAAGCTAGGCACGCTAAACATTTTCAAAGTTAGCAGAAGCTCCGACGCACTAAACAAAAACTTCAGTTTCTCTAACGCTAAAACGCTACATCAATGTTGTATTTTGCGGAAGGTAAATCTAAAGAACGTGAGCAAGGGAACAATAGATAGTAAAGACTAAAACACAAATGTTGAACTTTGTTCTGTTCAAAACAAAGTTGGAGGAAGCTGGGTGTGCTAAACGTTTTCAGCATTTGCTAAAGCAGTAGAGGAAAAATTAGCTATTCTATTGGCACATTAGTGTCCATCACTGGTCTCTGTGATGTCATAAAAATTATCCATGTATACAGAATAAATTTCTGCTGATTCGAAGCAATTGTTTAGCTATAGCTAAGTGCTTATTTGAAATGTATTTTCTCAAGACGGCCTATGAAAAGTCTGGAGGTGACAAAGATGGGAAGACATGGTGGAGAGGAAACAAAGATGTAGAAAACTGGAGGCTCTCGCCGGCTCTGACACAGTTTCAGAGGTCCATTAAATGAATAATGGAGGAGGCTAAGAGCATTTCCTTCATCTTAATGTGGAAAGAGGAGGAAGAAAGTTTTCAACGAGGGTTTTATGTAATAAGGGGGTAACCTTCAAGACATGGGATCTCCGTATGATTGGATTGAATTATTTTACTAACTGTTTGAAGGCACACATTCAAATTTCTCTCCACTTTCAGAGCTGTCCCCATTTTTCCGAGCATTTTTCCTGAAAAGAAAACTGGGAAAAGCGACCCATAGAAATGTTTTCTCAACCTCTGAAGTCCTTCCCTGCACCCCCTCCACCCCAACATCTGCTTAAGCTCACTTTTCGGCATTCCCGCTGACTTAGCATCCTTTTCTGCAGATGCTTCTGGAGCTGCACAAGAAGAGAAAAAAACAGCAGTCTAAAAATAAAAATAAATAACAGCTTTGAGTAAAAGTGTGTCAGGGAAAGAGCGATGACTTCTGTGTTCTGAATTTCTACTGTCGAGTAGAAAAATGAGACTGAGATGAAGTTGAGAATAAGAATAAAACACCAAAATATCTGCAGTTTCTGTTCTCTCATCATGTACAGAGATGTCACTTTTTAATTATTTGAACTGTTCTTGATGTAACGACACATAACGACAAATCCATTTTGGATTTGAATTTGGTTGTAAACGTTTACTTTAGTAAGGGATCTATTGATTATTGTGATGATTAATCAAATAAAATAAATACATGAAATTTAATTTCATTAAGAAAACTTAATGTGAAAATGTGATGTGATTTAAACATCACGTCAAGTTTGAAGTACGAAAACTTTAAAGTGTAAAAAGATGGGAAATGAAACGTTTAACATTTAAAAATTAAAAAGCAATCTTCATTATACTTTGTTTAGTCTCAAGTTTGGAGAAGATTCTGTATGAACGATCACAGAAAAAAGTTGGTCCTCTGCAAAGAAAACAGCATCCATTAAGGAGGTTGATGCATGTAGTAGATGTTTCCTGCTGAGGTATTTGAGGACAAACTCCATTTCTATTGTGTAGTAAATGCACTGAGCCTGTTATCTTTTTTTTTCTAGTTAAAGTGATCCTACTCTTAACACGTTCTGTCGTTTTTTTGGCAGCGATTTTTCTGTGCCTCAGTCTCTCCTTGGATGCTTGGTAACGCTTAGCATTTGTCAACAGCTCATTGGTGGAAGTGAGAGCGTTGCGCAACACAAGTAATAATCCGACTGGAAAATGGTGCGCTAATTGGTAAAACATAAGTTAGCAAAGCTTCCAGGCATATAATTTGCCTTGAAGATTTTTTTTTAAAATCAAGTTTGAATCATTTGTTGAATCGTTACAGCTCTAAGTCTGTCACCTTTGTGCATTGCACACCCCGTTTGCTTGACAACTGATACATTGCTCTTACCACTAAGCAATTTTTTTCATCTGATGGGGAATTTTGGATGATCCTAAACTGGCATCCTGATTGGTTGAGGAACAATAATCCTGGCTAACATTAGGTTTCTGGAAAAGCCACCATCTCAATCCAAAGCAGAGTCATCTCAACACAGAATGTTATGTTGGTTAAAAATCCTAAAACTTTTTGTACATTTTGTCTTATCTGGGCCTATGATTTTTATATAAAGGAAAATGTTTGCAAAACATACATACATACATAAAATAATAACAGTTAAATATTTGGAGCTCGCCAAAAAAATGGCTTCTGCAACTGTAAGTCAGGCTCTGGCCAAGTGTTTTAACTCCCGCATCTAAATAACTACAAGTAAATTTTTTACTGCATTGGTGGATTATGCGTGATCAAATTTCTAATTAAATATGCATATTTTCCATAGTTCTTTTAAAATCAGTTGATTTAGTTAAAAAGTGTATCATGCCAGGAAACCAACAAAGTTGAACTAAATCTAACAATTTTGTCCAGAAATGTGTGTTAAAATAGTTTACAAACTGCTAAATCAGCTCAGGATGTTCATTATGTTTTCTTCCATTGTGTCGGCTGAATCCTGAAGCGTCCACAGTTTCTGTTTTGGCCTCGGCCACCAACTGGGACCAATCTGTTGGTCAGGTGGGGCTCAGCGGTAAGCAGCCGAGGCCCATCCTGCCAGCTCAGAGCCCGCTCAACCCATAAAAAAAACACAACCCGCTGCAGAGCAAACAGTGCAGTCCATTCTGAATGTTTCCAAAGGGAATTCATTGTTCTACAAATTGTAATATTTCTGTTTCGACTCGGGCAACATTTAGATGGAAATGGAAATGTTTTCAGGTTTGTATCTGACAGGAATTAGAATAACCTTTCTCACTGCAGCCAATAAACAAGGTCAGTGATGCAGAAACTGACATGCTGCCAGCGCCGTGCATATGGAAAGGCAGTAGACAGGAATAATGTACAGTTATGCACAAAATCTTTGAGCTACTACAATTTTTTTTTTTATGTTTGTCCCATGTACCCACTGTTTAGGGTTTCTGAAGGACGTTTGGACTTTTTTCACTCCTTTTCCATGCAGGCTGTTTTTGTATAATCTGAGCTCTGACCCAATAACTGACGGTTAGCCACTTTAATCCAACTCCAGTTTGTTTTTCTAGAAAGTTTGGTTCAGTCCGGTGAATGTGCTACTCAACTCTGATTAAAATTTTAAAAAAAACGCTCTGTTTGGATTGAAGTGAACTATGTTGAGGTTTAAATTCATATGTGAGCACCTAGCGGACCGGAGACTGCTCCTAAAGCTGGAAGTGGACTACAGTGCAATGCATTCTGGGTAAATAAAACCAAAACAAACACTAGCGGGAGAAATGACTCGTGGTCTTTTACCAAAGAAAAGAAAAATCCTACAAAATTTAAAATCTGACACTACTCCATTTTTGTTAACATTTTGTGAAAAATGACATTGCATTAAATGTCTTCTTCACAGGTTTGTGTAACTTCCTTCTTTGGTTAATGGTGCAGCGCCCCCACAGGCCGGGACAGGAACAGGTTGCGCAGAGTTTGGAAAGAGATCAAAACTGCAACATTTGTTTAATTTTCTATTTCTGCAGTTCGATTTCACACTGCATTGTGTCAAACAAGCCAAACACTTTCAGCAAGTCAATGAAAAATTGGAGAAATTTCATTTTTGACGTGCAGGAAATAAGATTTTTGCTCCCAAAGGCTGATTTAAAAGGACTGAAAAACAATAAATGATCATTGGAAGGACAATTCATCTCTCAGGGCTTTGAATGTTTACAGTCATCGTCCTTTTGCAAGACCAGTTGGAGTCAAACCTTTAACTTTCCTGGCTTCTGTTTTGAAATGTTTCTTCTATGTTTCCTATTTTATGAAACTCACTCTTCCTACAAATAAACGTACACATTAGTGCTTCAACCTCTGCACATAGTTGGAATGTCGTTCTCTCTCTTCACTTATTTTCTGCTTTGTGCTCAACTACAGTGTTTGGGTAAAATGAGTGAAAAATATGTAGAAAAGCACCAACAGTCCTATCAGAAATCCTTGATGTTATTAGACAGTGAGAAGGAAGCATGAGAAATCAGCCAAATTAAAACTTTTGCACAGCAGCTCTTATGTTAAATACCACAGAAAACCTCTAATGTATTTATTCCTGCATTCCCTCTGGACTGTTGGACAAGACTGCCCAAAGAGTGGCCCGGGGGCCATTTGTGGCCCCTGACCCCATTCTAGAAGAGTATAAATTTGGCCCTCAAGCACAAGCTGTTGATGCAGAAGGACACTTAATATTTATTTAGGACAAATCTCACACTTTCACTTAATTCATTAAAATGGAAAATATATACAATGGAAAGTTTTACTCTTTTATAAAGCAGACTTTTTGCTTTCTGCTAATGCGCTAATAGTGGAGCCAATTTCTTTGTTTTGCTAACTTAGCGCACTTAGCCTCCTTTAAACATTTTTTTGCTTAAATTCTGATGCGCTAATTTGCTTGTCAGTTTTGTAGACTTTCAGCTGAATAAAATGTAACATCTGTGTTGAAGTTTTGGTTTTCAATGTTTATATTCATGCTCTTATTTTGAAGAGGGTGAAGACTGTTTACACAGCAGTTCCATTTCCTGTTGTCACGTTCTCTATTTTGTCCCAGTAACTTTATTTCAAACCAGAAAAGAACAAAATAAAACATGTAAAATAGAGAACAAGACTTGACCATGAATACAATAACTAAGAGCATAAAGGAACATGTAATTTAGCACTTAGCTTAAGTTAAAACTTTAGCATTAGCTTCTGATATATACTGTGTTTCTGTAGCTTTGTAGCTATAGTGAAACTAATGTTTGTGGTTATTCCTTTTGGGTTAGTGCCGCTAACTTTATAGTTAACGGCACTAACAATGATTGGATCACAGTAAATAATGTCTTGGCTGTCTGAATCAGCGCGTCGCCGATCTGTTCACCCTCTCAGACAACAGGTTTGCTCTCTGCGAGGGCTGTCACCTGCTTCCCACTTGCTCAAACTGAGAATGAGAAAAGTGCAGAAATCAGAAGGGGAGAGCGAGGAGCTGACGTTCATCACTCGAGTGCCGAGGCTTAGCCTAAGAGGCTTGAATAATCAGTATGCTAAGCTGTCAGGGCGTGCGCTCACACCTACCACACGCTTACCAACTCCTGGGCGCTTTTTAATCAAGCAAAAAAACAGCAAGAGGCAGCCGACAGCGCCGAGAGATGAGCTTTAGAATATCTCTTACACTATTCACTGACATTAACAAACGTAAGCTGCAGACGTGCCTGTTTTTTTTTTTTCAGTTTCCTTTGCTGTCTTGTTTCATGTGCTTACTTCATTAAATAATGTTCAGTTATTGTGGTTAAATGTTTAAAAAATGTACTTCCGCCATGCAGAGCTCCTCCACTGGCCTGCAGAACCTCAGTGGACTCAGAAGGCTCCATTCATCAGTTGAGCTGAGTCATCTCAGAGAAACAGTGGCAATAATGGATAAATAATTGCGCTGCATTCACATACGGTGACGTAGCTGCACCCCGTCCGAGCTGGGGGCATTCAGAGGTCAAACCTGTATGGAAAGGAGAGCTAAAAGTCGTTTTCAACTCGCTGCATTAAATGACCTGATGTTTAAAGTCAGTGACAATTTACAGATGATTCCAAACTCATCTCTGAATATTTGTACAAAAATAAGGCATTGTGTCGCTCCACTATCAGCTGATCGGAGCTTCCTTGTCATCTCTGCTGGAACTTTAAATCCGAATGACGTTATCTGTTCAGATTGAAACGGGAGCACTGAACCCGTCTCTGCGTGCAAACCGCAGGAAGCTTCTTCACTGCTTATCAAATGTTAAACATCTGTGGATCTGATGCGATGCTACGTTCGCCTCTTCCTCATGATGAATCTGTTTAGTATTTAGTCTTCAGACAGATGACTCTACCCAACTCATGGTAACTGTCACTCTACAATCTGCATCGTTAGCTCATTAGTGAAAGAAATACTTCCACAAGGATTTTTAAAAATTTATTTCATTACAATCAAAAAACAGTATATGATTTAAAGAGAATAACCAAAAGATTAAAATGGTTTAATTTCATTTTGCTTGGCTAATTCCGCTGCTATTTTCTGTAAATAAAAAAATAATCACACTATTTCGCCTGTATACAATAATCAAACATGAAGTAATTGATTTGTTTCCCATGAAGAGATGGCATACAGGGCTGTACAGTCTGATAACCCCTTTAATCTTGTAGATCTACATTTTATCAACGTATTTCTTTTAGCGCATGCAAAAATGAGCTAACGGTAAGGATCATGCAGTGACAGGCAATCTTCCTAACTTGATGTAGTTGAATACAAGCCAGCATTAGCACTGCAGCAAAGAACAATCAGTTTTAGCTTTATTTCTGTGTAAAATTAACTAGTATATCTTGTAATCATTCCTGCTCATTAAAAAATAATAGTTGATGCTTCAAGGAGGAAGGAATGCCTCTCCTTCCCTTTCAATTGATGTGTCAGCTGTTCTCTAACAGAGCAACGCTGTAAACCTAAAAAACAATCCTTCCCGACAACAATTCATTCCAGAAATCAAGGGCCGGCGGTGCGAGGCATTACTGAAATTGAACGCGACACCTTCTAAAAGTCAAAGCCATCCAGGAGAATTATGGTTGGTGAAATCTGAGGACCATCCTGTCGACGAGGAGCAACAGAGTGATGTAATTTAAGCTTGTGAAGGTTTCAGAGATCAATCAGAAAAGATGGAGGGTAAATGGAGGCAGGCTGAGAAACAAACTGTAGTGCAGTATCTCCAGCCTTCCCTGCTGCTTCCCCAGCACCACTCTGGGTGGTGAGGGATGGTCATGGCCCCCTCTAACCCGTCTGCTATTTTTATACCCGCTAATACAGGGGTTGAAGGAACCAGCTTAACCAGTGAAGACAAGAAAATATTGTTGTTGGCCTCAACTTCACAGCCAGTAAAACCAATCGTGCGAACATGTTGAGGAAAGCTGAGGCAGAATTAGCTTCGTGTTATTTTATAATAAACTTGGAGCTCCAATAGTGTAACTCAGGACACCCTGCAGCCTGTGTGTCTTCATCAGTCAGTCCATCAAGTTTATTTGTATGACACATTTTAGCAACAAGATTATTCAAGATGCTTTACATCATAAAAACAATTGAAACATTGCCAAGTGCCGTCATTACTGACAAAAATGTTGGTCAGTGTTTCATTTATTATCATGCGAAAGCATCTCTTAACAGCTGAGTTTTTAGTCCAGATTTAAAGGAAATCACTGTTTTGGCTGTTTTACAATTTTCCAAAGGTTTGTTTCAGATTTTTGCTTCAAATCTACAATAACGTTTAATATTTATTTTAATAATATGTACAAATGCACGGTTACAAAGACTGAAAATGTTAAAAGAAAAGCAGTTTCTGATGAGGAATCACATTACAGATGTAGATAAAAATCGATTCCATAAAGAATTGCTGTTGGTTGTCCTGGAAGTCCTGAATCACTTCAAAATGCGCTATTGATTTTAAAATACATTTACGTTGTACGTCTTTGGCACTCTTATTTACGAGTATAGAGCATTATGCTAGTCTCCTCGACCATAATCCTGATATGTTTTTATTTAAGAAAAAGCAAGGTAGCTGAGCTAACCTACTACTGGTAATTTAAGGTACAGAATTTTATGCACAAACCTATTTTTTAAAATAGAAACCGATGGAACCTTACAGAATATTTTTAAAAAGTCCTATTTGTTTACACTTGTCAATCCCATAATTTAAGCACAATCTCTAGACCGTTTGAATAGAAAAAATGATTTCTGAATTGAATTGTGACCCTAACAATTGGACTAGTATCGATAGACACTGAAGATTTGCATCTCTAAATGCAAATAGGACAACTCCATATAATTAATTTCCACTAAAAATGGCAGTTTTTGAGTCTGTTAAGGAGGTCAGAAAAGTGTTTACAAGTAAACACTGGACAGACAGTCCAGGTCTGTCTGTCCAAGCAGGTTCACCCTGAGAGCAAACTGCAGCATGCTAACAGAAGTCTCTTCATATGGTGTGTTTGGTTTTCTCCAACATGGTGCTTCACATTAAGGCCAAACATCTTTACTTTGGTCTCATCTGTGCCAAAGACTCTGACACAAAAACCTTCACGTTTCTTTCGGATCCTGTTTCACAAACTTCTGCAGCCAGAACAGTCTTTCCTCGTCAAATTTTCCAAACTATTCAGTCCCACCATTGACCTTCAACAACTCAGTCCCATCCACTTTATTTACATCAAACAAATTCACAATGAATGTCATCTTCTAGGTTCTTTTCAAGAAAATATGTCCAAAAAACCTAAATTTTACCGATTTATCATAAAGATAAATTACAATCATTGACTTGCAGTCCATTCTAGTACCAGGCAGTCTAATTCAATTTATACTGCAGGAGTCCCCAAAGTCGGTCCTCGAGGGCCGGTATCCTGCATGTTTTAGTTCTCTCCCTGGTACCAACAACCTTTTCAGGAGGTCAATGTTCTTCTTAGGCCTCTAACGAGCCATCATTTGATCCAGGTGCGTTAAACCAGGGAGAGAACTAAAACATGCAGGATGCCGGCCCTCAGGGACCGACTTTGGGGGCCCCTGATTTATAGGGTTAATTTTGGGACTAGGAGCAGCCCAGTCAAAGTCCTAGCTTAAATCTTTTAGAAAATCTGCAGAGGGAGCTAAAGATTAGTTGATTACTGAAGTTAAATAATCAAAGTAGCAAAGCAAAAAGCTGCTCACATGTAAGGGACATTTACTGCAATCCTAATAAATACTTCCCTGTTGATTATTGGTAAATGTTTTCTGTTTTTAATTTAAAAAATAGGCTTTATTAATTTAGATGAAAAGCCCAAAACCACATTGATTCAGATGGTCAGTATAAATCTGTGTGGATTAATGGATCAAACTAGCATTTTATTTAATAATGTAGTTATGTATTCATATTATTTTGAATTTAAATTAAGCTAAACAACATATTTGCCCCCACCCAAAATGTTATTTTAAAGTGAAACACATCAGTTTGCCAACATGAAGCAATCTGTTTCCGAACAGGAAACGGATCCCAGTCAACCTGGACAAATTCATCCTTCAAAATAAAACACGGGGAAACAAAAACCACATTTCACTTCCCTTCAACAGCAGGAAAATAGATTATCACAAATTTAGAGGTCAGATATCGTTTGTCGGTCTGTCTCCTGCGGCTGCCTGTTGATCCTACTGTTCCAGTTGGATTAAAGCAGATTTCACATCAACTGCTGATTAAAACGTAAAGTTGTATCACTTTGCAACACCTACCATCAAACTCTGAGCCAGATCCTTCCAGGAAACTCCCGCCACATTCAGAGCGCAGAGCCAGGCCAGCGGGAAAACCGGAACGGTTCGAAAAGGCCAGGACACAAAGAGCCAGCTGCTTCCCTGCAGAGCGGCGGCTCTGGAGGAAGCGGGGCTCACAGTTCGCCGTGGGGGTTTGCTAATAGTCCAGCTACGTCACATAATAAGGGAAGAGCTATGAAGACGCGTCTTTGACTTAATCCAGCTTCCCTCAGTGTTACTAAGGTAAACTAAATTTACTAAATTTAATTTATTCTAGTGAATTAAATACACTAGATGGAGCTTCAACATGAGGCTCTGATTACATCCATAAAATGTCAAAAAGAAAAGGAATTTCAGTCGAAGAATAGGATAATAAAGTATTGGTTCAATCGAAAATTTCCAAGAATATGTCACTCCAACATGTTTTCAAATTTACAATGACTCGCTTTCAGCTTCTCATGTTTCACTCATGAGTGACACATGTTCAGTTTTCCAGCTTAACTCAGCCGAACGTCAGTCTGAGAGGAACGCCTCGTAAACCCAAAACACGCCGTCAATCTGTTTCACATACATTTATCTGATTTTATTTGTGTTGTATTTGCTAAACACATTTAATAGATTTATATATTTTTTTTAAATCTATTTATAGTTTTTATATATTTTATTTGAATACAGTTAAAATAACTTTACACATAACATTTATATTAATGAATTTTAAAAAATATTTTTGCATTCATTTAGATCTACTCAATTTAATTTACATAATATTTTTAATTAAATAAATACCTTAAATCTAATGTCACATTTCAATTTATATTCTGCTGTAATCATAGTTTTTATTTATTTAATATTTTAATCATTTATGAAAAATGAATAGTTAACTTTATTTATATATAAATATTCTTAATGATATATTTTCATATAATTATAAGTAAAATTTAAATGAATATATAAATGTACTTAAAAAAATTAGCAAAAATTTGAAAAGGTGAGTTTTAATGTTCTAAAATTTATCAAAATAATAAGCATAAAATTAAAGCTGCGTGAATAACAATGTAATAAAATTCAAAATGGCAAAAATCTTCCTTTTTTATCCATTAATTTGTCTTTGCAGGAATTTGAAGGGAGCAAAAAAAAATCAGCTTTTTTTCCTAGTCTTCGCTAAGGTCCAATTTTCAGATTTGATAAAGTGGCTTTAAAATCTCTTGGCTGGCAGTATTGATGTCTAAAGCACTTCAGTATAATCACACACACACACACACCCCCCCCCACACACACACACACACACACAGAGCACTTCCCCTTCCTGGTGGAGTGCAGGATGTGCTGCTGAAGAACTAAGCAGTTTTTCTCCTCCCTGCTGCTGCCAGGAATGCTTTATGAGCCGCGTTAATATCGGCGATCCGCTGCCAGAAGGATTGCCTGATTCAATCAAGCGTCTCACTGCCTTGTAAAGTCATTACGCTTTGTGCAACGTCATGCGTTCTGGAGCCGACCAACAGCCCTGTGTTTTATCCCGCCGTTTGGAAGTGGCCGCAGCTTTTCCAGGAACGGTAAATAACCGGGAGAACAGAAGCTTTTCCTACTCAATCGCTGCTGCTGCCGGCTGAAAGTTAGAAAATCTCTGGGAATGTGCATGTGAGGAAGTTTATATCTGAATATCAAAGGGAGGAGGGAAAGCACTGTGACCTCACTGACAGCATCTCCTGGAACTGTGTCACTTTACCGAAGGGAAAACTTGGACTATGCATCCGGAAAAGGCGAAGATGACATGGAATATTTTTGGACAAATAGTGTAAGAGAACTCCCAAAGGAGAAAAGCAGTCGAGCACTGAAGGTTGGAGAAGCAGAGACTTACCTGTCGGGGTGGTGGTTGGTGGGACGGAGAAGTGAGGAGAGTCAAAGGGTCCCGGGGCGGTTCGGGTGGATGGGGGTCCCGGTTCGGGCTGGAAACAGGACTGGAGGGTGGTCCAGGTCAGGGGAGGAAGGATGGAGTGACAGGGAGCAGGGGGGAGAAAAATAAACGCCGCTTGGCTCTCCCTCCCTCTCTCCGTTCCTTCCTCTCTTTAACTCTCCTTCCGACACACACACTCACACACACTCGCTCAGAGGCAGAACGCTGAAGTCACTCAGATAAAAGCCGGAGAAAGACTCTTTACATTTACAAGCTCAGCTACAGGAGCAGGGGGAGGATGGCCAGAGCTGCCCCTCCCAATCTGCTGCAGCCGGCCAATGGGTGGAGGCAAACAGGAGACGAAACAGCCAATCACAGCAGGGACACCCAGTCTCAGCGCAGTCACTCATATCCAGCTGGAATAATTAGAAAGTAAACGGAAACATGGAAAGCTGCTGGTCTGAAGGAAGGTGAACGCTGAATGGGTTACTTCTTTATTTACGGCCTGTAACTGAGAGATCACCGGTTTCTCTCCAAGACGAAGCAACTAGAGGAGCCACTATGCCATGAACGCTTCTACTTTCCCTTAACGTAGAAAGTACTCCTAGATCAGCTCCTCTGTTTCTCTTTGTGTCTAGACTCTGTTTTCTCAAACTCCCAGTCAGTAGTGGCAGATGGCAGGGAAGGAAGGAAGGAAAGAAGGAAGAAAGGAAAGAGTGAAACTATGAAAGGAGGGACCTAGGATGGAAAGTATAAGGAAAGGGTGATGACAGGAAGGAAGATGGACGGGACTAAGAGAAGGAAGGAAGACATGATGATGGGAAGGAAAAAAAGAGAAGAGGATAAGAAAGAAAGATGGACACAAGGATTAACAGGAAGGAAGGAAAGATACAGGTGCAAGGGGCTAATATATGAATGTTAGCAAGGATGAGGCTGAGATTGGAAGGAAGGAAAGAAAGAAGGAAGTGACTAAAATAGGAAGAAAGAAAAGGTTCAAGATAGGAAGAAAGGAAAAAGCACAACTACAAAAAGAACCAAAGCAAAGTAAGAAGGAAGGAAGAGGCAATGATGGGAAGGACGAATGGAAGGAAAATGTGAAGGATAAGGCGAGGATAAGAAGAAAGGAAAGAAGGAAGTAACTACAACAGGAAGGAAGGAAGGACAGATGCAGGGACTGGGTCTTGGATTGGCCAATCAAAGCTTCAACATGGAACCAGATCTCCAGTTGAAGGAAAATCTGTTGGATTGACTGATTTCTTTAACAGAAAACAGAATCGGTTTCCTTTTAAAGCTGCTTTACCATAAAAAACCATCAAATTTCATTCACTAAAATTGATCATGAAAATAAATAAATCTCTCCAGCCATGTCTTGATTCAGGGCCTCTAAATATTTTAAAGGTGCCGACTAGACTCCACTATGGAAAAGTGTACTTATGATGTTGCAGTTACAATTGCAGGGCTGTTTGTTTTTTTGTTGTTTGTTTTTGTTTTTTTTCTGGATTGATAATTGGGAAAGGAAATTAATTTCCCAATAGCTGTGGACTGTAGCATCCACTGCGCAGCAGCAGAGAGTAGGAGGAGGCCCAGACTCCAAAGCAGCGCTGCCATTTAGAACGGCACAGTTTACCGAACAGAACCGATACGAGGCCCGACTGTGTGTCAGCGGGAGAGGAACAGACATAAAAAATTCATTAGAGGATGGAAAGAGATGTCACATCGAATATGTAGCCGACTGCACTGATGACCGGGAGCAGTCAGCTGTGCGAGGAAGATGGAGCAGCTTTAAACGCCATCCTGCAGACCTGAGCATCGTCATCAGCCAGGAGGAGAGAGAGGAAGATGCAAACCTGCTGGAAATACACATCTGATTTAGAGGTGGTGATAAAGTGGCTTTAGCATTTCTTTGTTAGATAAAAACACTTAAATGGCAGAAGATTCACACAGAGGTTTAAAGACAATGAGCCGTGTTACATATGTGATTTAATGTCAGCTACCTGATCTTAAACACCTCTGATCCTCGAAATATTAGGATGCAATCAGAAGTGGCACACTTTAAAATTCAGTAAATATGAGACGCTTAAAAAGTACAGCAGCTTATTGCACAAACGAGCGTTATCGCAGATCATTTCCCCCAGGAGTTTGCAAACTCAAGAGCTGTTTACATTCCTTCTGTTTACAGTTTTTCTATTTATTGTGCTCTGTTTTTGTTGTGTATGCACAAATATAGACATCTTGAACATATTTTAAATTTCCTGCTGAGTTACACATTCCATTTGATCTGAATGCTATTTTTAATAACTATAGTATTTTTCTTGCATTATAAATTTACTCTTATGGTAATGTCTCTTATTCCTATATTTCATATTTTGCATAGTTTGTATTGCTGCTGATATACCTGAATCTACCCACAGTGGGACAATGAACGATATTTTTATTCTATTCCACTGTTAAGTTTTTCCAAGCCGATTCCCAAATAATTCAGCTTGTTTCCTGACATTGTAAACTTGGTTGTTTTATGCTCTGATTCCCAGAGTATTAGCTGTTGTAGTTACATTAAATACATTAGTAGCTCAAAGAACAAAGTAGCTTTGTAGGTTTAGTTAAACTTGGGTTGGCTGTCAGTGAGTCAGAACTACTGAGTAAATACAGCTTACAGATCTGACAACTGCAGCGTTTTGTCTCCGCCTTGAGTGTAATTAAAGGCGCCCAATACGTGGTTGTCGCGTGGTCGTATCATTACCCTCACTGCGTCGTTTCACAGTACTTAGCTATTACTGAGCCTCCACTAAACACAGCTGTCCTCAGAGTATGATCCCTCTGCAGCTGTGGGTCAGCGCTCGCTCCCACTCTAACTTCCGTCAGTCACGGGGACTTTAATAAATAACATGCCATTCATGGAGTCCAGATCTCTTCCCTGAAAGTTACTCAGGCGAGGAGTTTAACAGGAAGTTATGATGCTGGTTTATTTTCCTGTCTGTCTGCAGGGACGCTGAGCCCTCCAGTCAATTAATATAAGCCTTCTAACCATTCGAAGCTGGAAATCTGAACACGCAGATTGGATAAAACTGAGTGGGAAGTGACAGCTTGTCCTGATTATTTTTAGGTTGTCCCACTACTTATCATGCAACGGGCTAATGGATATATGTGAGACTGGATCCGTAAAAGGATGCCTTCAGGCTCCAAATGTTTAATCCAATCATTTTATGGCGTTTTAATTTTTTTATTGACCGATGGGCACAGATCCTAAAGTTTTTATCTTCTATGAAGTGGTCATAAACAAACTTATAGGCGTCTGGCTGGAGCCGATGCAGTTAATAAGAAAATTAATTTGTGTTTATTTATAGTGCCAATTCACAGCAATTTTTCTAAAAAAAAATAATCATCATACATGCATTCCAATTCTAGTTATCAGACGACGCAGTAAGCTCAATATAAGCTCAAGAAACCTCCAGTAGAACCAGAACCGGACTCAGTACAATCGGCCGTCTACCACAATGGACTGGAGGTTTGAGAAGAAACAGAAGAACTGATGTAGGATTATTTTCAACTTTCATGAAAGTAAAAAGTTAATTGTAGAAGAGGAGGAGCAATTAGTTGATGGCAGCATTATCCCAGCCGATGCCCTCCTACAGGAAGGAATCGCAGCCAATCAAACGCCAGAGCAGGTGCAGCTTATATAAAGAGGAAGTTAATAGAGAAAACAAAAAGTTACGTCAAAATAACAGTAAATAATGCAAATAAAAGAAAAAAAGCGTTAAAAAGTGGTCAGTTTGTATTGTAGTAGTCTCAGTCTGTGGCAGCATACCAACATAAATATCTCAGGATGACCTACGCCAGTCAATCAGCTTCATCAAAGAGGAAAGTTTTCAGCCTGGTGTTAAAAGTGATCAGGGTGTCTGTCTGCCTCACAGGGATCTGGTTCTAGATAACTAAGATCTGCCTTGCATTCTACGTTTTCAAATTCTAGAAACCAGCAGTAAACCTGCCGTCGGTTAGGAATATATGGACCAATCAGATCTCTATAGGATGGAGCTTCATTATTGAGAACTTTATATGAGAAAAATAAATTTAAATTCTGTTCTGCATTTAACAAGGAGCCAAAGAAGGGAATCTGAAAATGGAGAAATTTGGCCTGTTTAATTTTCAATAAACTTCAATCTCCAAATATGGGGCCTTGGTTTACTAAAGCACGTATGTTTTCAACCCAAATTATTCACCCTGACTGGAAAACATGAAGATCTGCATCATCTCAAAGCTAAATGTAATCCACTTTAACTCAGGTCAGATTGTTGCTCACATTGTCCCTGTAAACATTAGGTGTGTCTGATTTTCCCCAGGACCAGAAGACACTTTGAATGAAATGTTCCTGCACTTAAGATTACAAAACTCACAATTTATTGTAATGAGGAATATAAAACATTCCAAATTTCTCTGTAATCAAATACTTTTATTGAAGAAAGCAAGAGAGACAGAACAGCAGACATTTATTTATTTTTTTATTTAAATCTAAAGAATTTAGAAGAAGACGGCTAGGTTAATAGTTTTTGTTTTCTTCTATCACAATCAAGAAAACAGAAGCAAGTTAATTTCATTTCAAGACAAGTTGATTAAAACAAAATCAACATCCAAGTACATCAGTACAAATATCAATGCAGAATTATTAGCCCAGGGAAGTTTAGATTTTTATGAGGAGAAATTTTTCTCAAATAAAAATGAAAGAAAACATCGGTAGCGATATCCTTTATGACTCCTGTACATTTAAACCAGAAAAATAAAGAACAGAACATCAGACGTTATAACAATGAACCCTGATCAACAATCAGAGAGAAAATCTATTTGGGTTTGCAGAACTCTGCAGAGGATCCTGAGCCAACCCAAACTCCAGCCAGCAGCGGCTCAGTGAATCTGGTCTGGACTCTGTGGAGGAGAGTCATGGTTTCAGAGACGCTGTAGAAACACAGAATACCTGCTCTGTGATCCAGGTACACTCCGACTCTGGAGGAAAATGGACCCGAGATGGAGGTTCTGATTTTTTTGTGTATCAGTTTATAAGTCTTTTCTTGACAATCCAAAGCCCAAGATTTGTCATCACCTCCAAATAAACATTCATCTCCTTCTCCTGCTCTGTTGATATTCTTGTAAGCAACTGCTACATAAACCCATGACCTGTTCTTCTCCACCTCCCAGTAACAACGTCCAGTCAGACTTTCTCTACTCAGAACCTGAGAGCGATCAGTGAATCTGTCTGGATGACTAGAATAAGACTGAGGTTTTTTCATCCTTGTCACCTTCCTGTTCCCCTCTGATAGTACCAATACTGTGTGTGCTGTTTTTGGATCCAGAGTGATTTCACATGAATATTTCAAGAATCCAGCTCTGCTCTTTGGTTCTGGTTCTGACAGTAGAACATCCACCTCGGTGACCATCAGTGAGATGTTTGTCCATGAGTCTCTCAGGACGTCCTGTAGTTTCTCTCTGAGCTCTGACACAGCTGCTGTCACGTCCTCAAAGTGTCTCAGAGGACGGATGTTGATGCTGGATGAGCCTTTAGACTCACTGAGTGGCAGTGAGGGGTAGTTGAGGAGAAACTGGTTGTGATCCTCTGTGTGTGAGAGCTGCTCCAGCTCAGCGTCTTTCCTCTTCAGCTCAGTGATCTCCTGCTCCAGCTTCTCCTGAACATCTTTGACTCGACTCACTTCAGTTTCCTGCTGGGATCTGATCTGCTGCTTCACCTCAGAGCTTCTTTTCTGGAGGAGACAGATCAGCTCAGTGAAGATCTTCTCACTGTCCTCCACTGTTTTATCAGCAGAGTGATTGATGGCCTCCACCTCCTGTTGAAGCAGCTTCACATCTTTCTCTCTGTCCTGGATTCTCTGCTGGATGTTTCCTCGTCTCTCCTCCAGCTCTCTCTGCCTCTCAGTCCTTTCTGCTGCAGCTGAGACTGTGTCATGGCCTTTATGCTCATCCACAGAGCAGAGATAACAGATACATTTCTTTTCGGTGCGGCAGAAGATATCAATCACCTTGTCATGCTTAGAGCAGATGTTCTCCTGGAGGTTCTTGGACAGCTCCACCAGGTTGTGTTTCTTTAAAGGAGCTGAATCATGATGAGGCTGAAGGTGTTTCTCACAGTAAGAGGCCAGACAGACAAAACAGGACCTGACGGCTTTTAATTTTCTCCCAGTGCAGACATCACAGGGCACATCTTCAGGTCCAGCATACCGGTGATCAGCAGGAGAAGCTTGGAGTCCAGTCTTCTTCATCTGCTCCACTAAAGCTGCTAGCATGGTGTTTTTCTTTAGTGCCGGCTTCAGTGTGAATGTCTCCCTGCACTGAGGGCAGCTGTGGATCCTCTTCTGATCCTCTTTATCCCAGTGGGATTTAATACAGTTCATACAGTAGCTGTGTCCACAGGAAGTAGTCACTGGATCCTTCAGTAGATCCAGACAGATCGGACAGGAGAAGGTTTCTCGGTCCAGCTGAACTGCCTGCTGCTCCATTTCTCCTCTTAGCCGCAATGACTGTTGGTTTCATTTCCTGAAAACAGAAACAGGGTTGAACTCTTGATCTGCAAATCACGTGTCAGTGCAGAGGCAGCAGCCAATCAGCCTTTTATCTTCTTGTTTGAGCAGGAAGAGGACCCCTAAAGTAAAAATTTAACTATCTTTACAGCAGTGTTCTGTTCAACACAACTGACAGCAAAACTTAGAATTATAAATATGATCTGCTCTCTGTAATCATGTACATAACACCTGTGTGCAACCTTGTGTTTCTCTGCACTGCTGTGACAGACAACTTCATAAAATGAATGTAGGGGGTGAGAGGTGCATGTTTGCTCTATCGCAACTACGGTCTGTGGGAGTTTTTGTGGGAGTAGTTATTGACTCAGACCTGAAACTTCAGAGCCACAGTCAGTCGGCCTTTTATCACCTGACGAACACCTCAAGGGTTGCAGGAAGAATTTACCAGCAAGATTTAGAGAAACTCATCTATGCGTTTATTTTCAGTCACATTGATTAGTGCAATGGTGTTTTCACAGCTGCAGCTGATCCAGAACGCTGCTGCTGGTGTTCTCACTAAAACCAGGAAGATAGAGCACATCACACCAGTCCCTACACTGGCTCCCTGTAGCTCAGAGAATAGATCAATCAATCAATCAATCTTTATTTCAGACACAAAAGAGGTCCATAGTAAAACAAAGAGAAAAGAAAAAAAACAAAAAGAAACATGACAGTCACTGAGCCACAAATAAATGATGACGCCAATGTTTCCACAATCTTGAGAAAAATCTCGCTGTACTAAAAACAGGGTTTACTAAAATTGCTATTATATTATTGTATGACACGGGTAATCTACACATACATTTATACATGAGATTCCTGAGCGCAGCTGCACATGTGGGAACAGCGTTATGTGCAAACATGTGGCTGGCACTGCTCCATCTAGGCACTTTGAGTAAGAGCCTCAGGCCATCATTGTATGCCACATAAAGTTTGTGCAGGCTACTTTTTTTATATCTTCGCCATAGATGGGCTGTGTAAAATGAAGTACAAAAAACTTTAAAAAGAGCTACCTTCACAGAGGATGAACACATACCAAACTTTCTGATCAAAATATTAGCCTGTGCATACATCATGCAATACTGCCTACGAATGTCACGATCATCAGATAGGTCATCAGTTATGTAATGTCCCAGATATTTAATTTCATTGCATATATTGAGGACAATGCCAGATAAAGAGAAGTCAGGGGTTATCAGATGCTTATCTGCTCTACTTCTAACAATCATGACATTGCTTTTCTTAGCGTTATATTTGACATCAAAATCACATCCATATTGGGAGCAGACCCTTAGTAATTGTTGAAGGCCAGCACTATATGGGCATAAGATTACCAAATCATCCGCATACATTATGTGATTGATTGTGCGGTCACCAACTACACAGCCTGTTTTACAACAATTCAGGCGCTTTGATAGTTCATCCATATAGATGTTAAAAAGGTAAGGGGACAATATACTTCCCTGCCTTACTCCATTACCAACATTAAACGAGTCAGACAATGAGTTACCCCATTTGACATACATTAGTTGATGACCATACCAATAGACCATTATTCTATTTAGATATTTGGGTACACCTCTGCTTTCTAACTTGCAGAACAATTTTTGATGATTCACGCGATCAAATGCTTTAGAAGCAACAATAAAACACATAAATACTGTGGTGTTGCGCAAATTATACAAATCTAAAATCTCCTGTAGCACAAAAATACACATGTCTGTACCATGTTTGGGTTTAAAACCGAATTGATTATCAGAGGTCAAAAGAAACTCTTCCAGCCTATTTAGAAGGACTCTTTCAAAAACTTTCGACAAACTACTAGCTAAAGCTATGGGTCGGTAATTCTCCAAGGAGCTAATCTTACCCGCTTTGTCTTTAATAATGGGTACCAGAATGACAGATAACATTGATTTAGGTAGCAGACCATGTACTAGACAGCCAGTGAAACACATAGAGAGTAATGCACAGAGTTTTTTACTTGCATTTTTCAAATGCTCAGTGGATATGTTATCCATCCCACAGGCCTTATTGTCTTTCAGTGTCATAATTATATGATATATTTCTTGTGGGGATACAATCACATTCTCATTACTGTGAATGCTTCCTATGTCAGAAATGTCACTTTTGACACAATTAAACAGCGCACTGTAGTGCTCTTTCCATAACTGAGTGATTTCTTTTACACCAGTAACACCATCAATAGTAGATGGAAGTGACGTTTTACAGTTATTTACTTTCTTTATTTCTTTCCAAAAGTCCTTAACATTACTATTTCCTAACTTTCTAGCAAGAGAGTCAGACCTCATAGTATTTTCACGTCTCCTTATGAATCTTAAAAAATGTTTAAAATTAGCATTTGCTTGTTTTTTGTATTCAAACAAGGGGCCATGTCTCTGTTTACCTGCATCGACCCATGCTTTAAGAGCCCTTCTGGCCTCTGCATGATGTTCTTTTACATAGTCGTTCCAACCCGGCTTGGTGCTATGCAAGATGGTTTTATGCAGTGGCTTGCTTGAGATAAGGAGGGATTTCACAACATTCTCATACAGAGTACATAACTCAATACCATGTTGAGGGTCTTTACAATTCATATCACGGCATGAGATTGCTCCCTTTGGTAAGTGTGTATTGCTGAACATGTCATTAGTTTGATAGCAATAATCTGATAGATCTTTTTCAGTCAAGTTATCCCATGCTATTTTTCCTGTACTTATTTTATAGTCTACAGGCAAAACAGAAGGTATGCAATTCATGTTTACACATAAGGAGAATGGTATATGGTCAGTGGTGGCAAGGTCATAGTTGACACGAATTCCCAGAATGGAATCATGAGCATCAGCTGTACAGATACAATGATCTAACCAGGAAGTTGTATGCCATGATTCACTAATATTGGTGTAGCTGTTGTTAGGCAAAAGTGCCTTACTAGAAAGAATTAAGGCATTACTGTGACAGAATTGCATTAAATGTGTAGCAAATGTAGAATGTTTATCTGTAACATCTGCATTTAAATCCCCCACAATAAAAAAACAAGTGGATAGATTATCCTGCATAAAAGACATAATAAAAGACAGTCTATTAAGAAATTCGTCTTCGTTTTGAGGACATTCATAAGGTGTGTATATGTTTAAAACAATAAAATATTTGTCTCCACAAGTAAATTTCAGCCCTATGGCCCAATCCACACCCAGTCTAATCACATCAACCAGTTGATCATATTTTTTGTGCCATAATATTGCAACACCACCGGCTATCCTTCCCCGAATTATTCTGGTGCTAAGGTCGGTAGTGGATTCACCAGCGCCGTAAAAGTCTTTGTGTATGCAATTCAGCTTCTCCAGGTCCTGTTTAGCTAAGAATGTCTCCTGCACACACAGTATATCACAAGTCTCCAGTAATTTGTCCACCACAAGGCGACGCGCTCTGTCTGTTTCACTGTGTCCAACACGCAGACCTCGCGCATTATATGACACAATATTAATATCAGTCATTTATTTATCAGGATCTGCGTGGCCGTTGCTCATTTGCGGTGCTACAGATGCAGATACGTTGTCTTGCTGCAGTATACCAGTCTCAGACATTAAAATACTTCTGTTAGTTTATAAATCACTGAACGGCTTAGCGCCACAACACATTACAGGTCTGCTGTTGTCATAGCAACCTTCCAGACCTCTCAGGTCTTCTGGTTCTGCTCTGCATCCCCAGAACCAAACATGGAGAAGCAGCATTCAGCTTCTATGCACCACAAATCTGGAACAAACTTTCAGAAAACTTCAAAACAGCCAAAACACTGAGTTCCTTTAAATCAAAGCAAAAGTCCTGCCTCTTTAGAGTCGCCTTTGATTAGATGCAACACACCAAAATGAATGGTTAAATCTTTCAATACAACTCAAACTTGTTTATAGAAAAACACAAAAGTAATTGAAAAAGTCTTTAATTCAGTGCCTGGGTGAAACAGTACAGTCATACAAAAAAAGCATATTCACAGATACTGTTGAGACGTCTGAGGCCAGGGAAGGTATGAAACTCTGACCTCAACATGCTGGTTTTTCTGACAAATATTAGCCAGTTTGCTCAAATGTTTCAATGTGGTAAAAAGAGCAAAAATATTTATATGATCAACATTTAATTTAAAAAGAGCATTGTCCCCTGGATGACCAACATGAATGATTTTAATTCAGTTAAATGTACCAGCTTCTGGAAAATATCAGCAGAAAAGCCTGTAGTGGTGGAGTGTGTGATAAGGCACAGTTTTAATCTTTTTGTATAATGTTGTGTGAAAATAAAATGAGTATTATTTTTTCATTTTATAACTTCATTTAAAAATAAATATCTATTTTCTTTTTTTATTTTAAAATAATCCTTATAAATTTGCTGTAGTCCACCATTACCCCAAGTCCAGAGGAGGTCACACTTCCGCTAATCCGCTAATATCCAAGCTAATTCTTTGTTTAGCACTTTAGCATTTTTGCTAACTATTGTTTTTAGCGCACATAGCTTCTCCTAAAAATAATTTTCTAAAGCACCAATTTAGTTGGCTGTCTTGTAAACTTTCACTTGAATAAGGCTTATGAAAACAAACATCTATTTGAAAACAAGATGTGATTTATAAAAGCAATAGTTCAACGGTGGTTGTAACTCTGCAGCAGCTTTCGCGTTAGCATTTATTGTGAAAATGTTTCTGTATAAATAAACTGAATTGATTGCGCTTTAGCGTTAGCGGGACTAGTGTTTGAGTGGTGCTTTAGGATTAGCGTAGCTAACATCTTATCTAGCGGTGCCCCCCACTGCCCCAATCTATGCTGAAGATGAGAAAACAAAAGTAAAAGCTCAACTCCTAAAAGAAATGCTAAAAATTGGAGGATGGATGAAGACACACAAAAAAAACATTGATAACATAAAATTTAACACAAAAAACAAACATGTAATATACAGAATAAAAAAAAATAATTTGAGAATGATACTTTCTGCACTTAAAAGAAAATATGTGCCACTGCTCTGGAGATAAAGGACCAACAGTTTCCTGCTGGATCCTTTTCTTTAGCGTTTCTGGATGCTGGCAGGCAGGAAAACCCCTTGGGGGGCAGTTCGTCCTGATGTTTACAAGCTGCGTTGGCAGAAAAATTAAAAGAAGGGGGATAAAAATTTACCAGCTGAGTTTACAAAATGTATTTAGCTAGGGCCCTGAACGCACAGGATGGATTTATTATTTGGAGGGCGACGTGAAGGCGTTCTCGATGCAGAGGACGATGTAGGAGCCGGAGCAGCTGCTGGGCGTCTGCTGCAGGAGGCGGCCGCTCTGCAGGGACGACGCCAGGCCCGTCACAGCGTGCTCGCCCGCTCGCCACGTTTCACAGTAATGATCCATTTGCCGGTGGCCCTTTTTGCTCGATCCGTGCCAGACCATCTTCTCTGGCCTGGAGGGGGAACAAAAAACAAACAAACAACTTTAAATCAGGCGTGGAAACAAACACGGCCACGGATTAAAATCTGGAACGGTTAACAAAGACTCACCATGCACTGTCCCTGAGGATGTCTCTGCCGTCAAACGAGTACAACGATACATTCTCTCTCATTTTGTTGCTGTCCTCACTGAAGATGGACTCCCAGCTGCTGAACAACACTTGGTTCTGAAAGGAGAAGGAAGGAAACGGTCAGACTCATAAAAAGAAAACCATGAACAAACATTAAATCATTTCAAAGCACCAGATTCAGAAAACAATAGATTAAAAGCAGCTACTAGACTAGCAATTAACTTTACTGATGCAAATATTTTCCAAAAAATACATTCCTGCTCTTTGTGTTTACTTTGACAAAGTTGACCAAGTTATTTGACAGACTGGAATCTCTGTAAAGGTATTTGAGATTTCAAAATGTTAAAAAGTGACAGGTGAAAATAGATCATCACTGCATCTTTTTTGACACAGTCAGTCAAAATGACTCTAGTACAGCCTCTTCTTGGGAAGCTAAAGCGCCTAGCCCTAATGCTACTTGACATGGTATTGATTAGTGTTTGCAAAGACCCAATCATGGAGCAACATCTGTTTTTTTCGGTGTTAACTTTTGTTGAAGTTTGTTCATTTTATGTTTTACAGCTTTTGTGGCCAGTTCTCGTAAAAATACATTTTAATTTGATTTAGCTAGATAAGTAGAGGATGTATCTGGACAGTTGACTTACCTTCAGGTTCATGATGGGGACTCCGTTCCTGTCCGACCTGCGGACGATGGTGTAGAGGTCTTGAAGCTTGGAGGACAGGAAGGCTCTGAAAGTTCCCTTCAGACCAACAGCGCGAGCCTGCTGGAAGCACAGGAAGTCCGCCCCGCGAATCCCTCGCATGTTGCCGGTCTGGGGCGCGTTCAACGCTACGAGGTGGAGCTGAAAGAGAAGAGAGGCTAGCTTTAGCTTTTTATTTTAAAATATTTTCTCACATTGCAAATTTATGTGACAAGGTTTGACCAAAGCTGGTTGTCCAGTTAAATTGCTTGGAGAGTTTATGTTTGTGATGGTAGGACAGATGAGGAATGTAGATGGTCTACTGGTTGCTATGGAGACGTGCTGATGGTCTCTGCTGAGCACTGGAGATGTATTCACCTCTCTTACCATCTTCCTCGCAGAAAGACAAACCTGGATCTTCGCCTTGTTAGTCACAGTTTTCTAAACTTTCTTTAAAGTTTAACTGACTTTAACTAAGTTTAACTAAAATCAAAGTCAACTTTGCAGATAAAATGTGTAAATTGGTCTCTAAGGTTGCTATCCTTACGTTTCTACGCATATTTGTGTGACTGTTTAATTTTGCAACGTTAAGCATAAAACCGTCTCAGTGCTGCCCTCTTTGGTTTAAACAGTGGCTACTGCAGTTGAATTTTCTTACTGGTTCCAATGGTTCAGCCCCGCGATTGGGTATAAAAAAGTTTCACTCAGACACACGCCCCCTTGTGGTGAATCAGGAGTTTTACTAGCGAACATGGAGAGCAAAGAAGTCTCCAATAAGACCGAAAAATGTCAATAGATTTGCCTCCCGCTAGTCATATTTCAGATAAAAATTTGCCAAAGGGTCTCGCTTAACCCTCTGCGATCATCCTCACACTTGGCCACGCCCTTCAGTATCACTCGGCTCCGCCCACTTTGGTGGAATTGAATAATTCCACCAAAGTGGGGCTTTGCTATAGATGTGGAAAGGTTTAGACCAGTAGATGTTTCCTTGTAGCCATTTTCTGATGAACATCGAAACAACTCTGACTGAGTATAGTGGTATGTTATCTCATCTTTCCCATTTTAAAGAGTGGTTAAGAGAAAAATGGTTTCTGTTTGGTCATGTTTATACTGCAGTAATGTGTTTTAATTGTTGTACTCACTCCTGATTCTGACGAGTCAGCAGCTGGCACCACAGGGGGGCTGGGCTGCCGCAGCGGGGGTTCAATGGGTCGGATAACCGCGCTGCTCTGGGAGTAATGGCCCTCTCCGTTGTTGGAAGTCCGTTCTGGGGTGTGGGGGTACACCACCACCGGTGGGGGCTGCACTTCTGCCACCTCGTTGCCCTTTACATGAAAAACAAAGAGACTCAGAGATCAGAAACGAGTCGGGAAACGTCAAACCGAGTTACTCTTCAAAACGCACCAGATCTCCAAAGAAGGTCCTGTAATCTCCGAGCTGAGAAGAAAAACTGCCGGTTAATACTTTACATTAAACTCTTTGAATATTATGATGACACAGATTCATGGAAATTGAAGCTGAAGCTGTGAAGACGTACGAGGACTTGTCGAAGTCCATTGCGCACTCTCAGATAGAGGTCTGCTTTGTCCAGGATGTAAATGAGACTTCCCTCCGGCTGCTGCCTGGCCGTCGCAATCAGGATGTCATATGACCTCAACACCGTCACCTGGGGAAATAATTAACCATCTTTAGAGCATAAATAACTTAAACAATAGGTGCATAGCACATTAGCTGACAGATATAAGGTCATTTAAAACACAGAGATATTCGTACCCCAGAGGAGAGGCCAGGGCTTCCAGGTGGGCCTGGCGGACCAGGAGGTCCAGGAACGCTGACAGCTTCAAGTCAAAACACAAACAGAAGTTAGTAAAAAAGTCTGAAATAGTACATATCTGTACAAAAACTCCCAACCAGTTCCTCCTGGTGTTTTGGCTCTAAAACACTTTGGTTTACAGAGGAAGACTAAAGGAATTAGATTTAAGTCTAAATCATTATTCCTCTACTACCGTGCATGTTAGTGCTAATATGCTATACCAGACTTTTTTATTTTGGTGTCATCTGTTTGGACCCATCAGTTTTTAAAATGATAATTACATATTCAGTTGCTTTCAATTTTTATCCGATGCTTTCACACCTGATAGTCTGGTAGACTAGACTGGGGACCAAAGTTGTGACATTGGTTACATTTTTAGCTGCTGTGGTTCTCTGTCTCTCTGCTCTGAGCCAAACTAACCAAACCCTTTGAGCAACCTGTTCCCTCCTGGCTTGTGGGGGTGCTGCACCAACAACCACTGAAGGAAGCGACAGAAAAACCTCTGAAAAAGACACATGACAACTTCCTTCCTTACAAATGGGAAACAAAAATGTAATGTCAGATTTTTGTTTTCAGATTTTTATATTCGAGTCTCCTGTGTGTTTGGCTAAAGACCACAAGCCGTTTCTCCTGCTAGCACTAGACTAATGTATTTGTTTTGGTTGCATTTACCCAGAATGCCCTGTTCTGCAGTCCACTTCCTGCTTTTGAAGCGGTCTCCGGTCCGCTTGGTGTTCATACATGCATTGAAACCGTGCCAAAGTTTACTTCATCCACACCAATATCACAGTTGGTGTCTTGCAAACATAGTTTTAATCTTTTTCTTGCTTTCATTACAACACATTTAACAAGCTGATTAATGTCGCTAAGTTTTTAACTTCAACTATTTAATTTCTTCGTCCAGTTTGTTTCTCTGAAACAAACCAGCTCATGTGATCACATGACCCAATATTGATGTCTCATGATGTTGGTCTTGTGTTTTCTACAGCCTGGCTAAAAACAGGCTCAGAAAGAAACTACTTACGATAATTAGGTCTGTATGTTCCAGAAAATGAGGGATTCCCAGGAGGTCCTGGAGGTCCAGGTGGTCCTGCTGGTCCTGGACGGCCATCATAGCCAACACCTGGTGGTCCAGAAGGTCCTGATGGCCCAGGAGGCCCAGCTATAGACTCTCCCTTTGGCCCCTAATAGGAAAGGGGAAAACAGATCAGGGTTTATCTTCAAAAGAGATTCTGGTGCTGAAACTAAAACCACTCAGACCAGTGGTAATTTGTTATGAGGGATTATGTTTTACTAGCTCACACGTTCCTCTTCAGGTTTCACCATTTCACTTCGCTCTTCTTCATTAAACAGGCACAATTTATTGTCTGGTAAATCAGAATTTGTACTTGTTCCCTTTCATTCATTAATATAGTAAATGTTAATTTAACAATTCTTTTCATGCTTATTCTTTCATTATGTTTAGGTTTGAGTTTGGCATTGCTAACTAAAACGGTAGCTATGCTAACCTTAAAATACTAAATATTATTTCCACTAAGGGTAAAGTGTTATACCAGTATGGCATTTAAGAGAAGCTAAGCTAAGCTTCAATTCAAAGTCCTTGAAAGACTACAACAAATTACATTTTGTGTTTTTCTGTTGGTCCTGTATGTTTCTTCTTTCATATAATGTTGGAGTTTTCACCCACTTCAAAATAAGAGCATGAATAAAAACATCTAACTAGCTGAGAACAAGCTATCATTAGCAATAATTGCAGATTCAGTTTGAGTTTGTTTTAAATCATGTCTGGAAGGTCAGCTCCACATGGTTGACTCGAACATTAGCTTCCCCCAATTACCATGTTGGTATTGCATTTAGCATTAGCATAGCTAATGTTTATCGTTAGCGCAGCTAATGTTTTAGCTAGCAGTGCACACCATTGTTGAGCGCTGTAATTGTGCGGCTCCCTCTGAACTCACTGGTAATCCTGGGTTTCCTGGAGGTCCTGGTGGGCCCACTGGTCCTCCAAAACGTGGGTCGTAGTATCCACCACCTGGCTCTCCTTTCTCCCCCTTCACTCCTGGATCTCCCTGGTCTCCCTTCAGCTCATTCTGTCAAAGAACATTATGATATTTTGTCAGTTTACTGCCATCCCGAAATCCGAGAAAACTAAACTGAGGTGAAGAGATGAGGCGGGTTACCTTAAATGTGTAGATATCAAAGTTTGACGCAGTTCCTGTGAGGAAGAGGAGGAGATACTTTAGTGATGAAGATACTCCGGAGAAGGAATACAGAGATGAATTTTTCAGGATTACCTGGGATCCCAGGAGATCCATGCTCTCCTTTTTCTCCCTTTACCACTGCAGCACAAAACAGCATTTTACAACATTTTAGCGCCATAAAAACAATGTTTAACGTCTGATCGCCCACTTTTATCACACCATTACTTTAAAGGTTAGAAAGCAGTCTTAAAGTTCCCAGAATATAACATTTTAAACCCTTGAAACATGCTTATAAATTATTTAATCTATTAACTTTGTTTTATGGCGCCCGTACCTTGGTAACCCCTCGAGTTTTCATCAAAGCGCTAAAGAATGAACAGAGGGACAGAATCAGTTTGGAGGTAGATGAGTTGCATTGACTTGACATGGAAAAGTAGACCTGGCTCTTTTGGACTCACATTAAAGCGATCTAGAGCAATGGCTGGACCTGGTGGTCCGGGAGGTCCTGGAGGTCCTGGTGGGCCGGCAACTCCCTGTAGGAAACACGACTTTATGGTTGGTTCAGATTCAGAATGAAACGCTGCGTAGGTAACAGGAACAGTCTGTGTAGCTCTGACAAAAACACCAAGATATGGCTGAACGTTCCCATCCAACCTTTCCATCTCTTGATCTTTAAACTGCTGTCGAGTAAAGTTCAATATGTTCCCAGTGGTCGGCATATTACTGGCAGAATAACTTTCCCAGGCCATGTTTAGATGGTCAAACAACCTTTTATCGAAGCATTATTTCATTTTGTGGCAGGTAAACCAAGCCCAAAGCTGTTTTGAAAAAGAAAAAGTCAGATAGACTCACGCTGATGTTAAAGGAAAGCTAATATGCTTCCTTCACTAGGGTAGGATAGGTTTATGGGCGATGCATTACAAACAATTTAACACAAAATCATTCTTAGATAATGACATTTTAGTCTATTCAGTTTTGCCTGTTGAACTGGGGTTGCTAGGTGACGGGGCAGAGCTTTGCTGGGGTTGCTAGGTAACGGGTTGGGGTTGCTAGATGAGGAACTTTGCCTGCTGAATTGTGACGTTGCATTCCGGAGGTTTTTTCAAACGGATCTTTTTTCAGACAGCAACAAACATTAACTCATTACCAAAAAACAGTCGGGTGTTCTTTTTGTTTTTTTAAGTGCTTGTAAGTGGTTGTTTTTAGAAGCAGTTGAGACTCAAAAAAGAAGTACAAAAACGTGCAAAATGTGATTTTTTTTTTTGCATAATATTTATGCCGTACAAGAAAACTAATCCAACTTACCGGGTAGCCGTAACCTGCACCCCCTGCTGGCTCTCCTTTTTCACCCTTGTATCCATTCACACCTGGACGACCCTGATGGATAAAAATCACTAATCATTCTGATGCACTTTAAAAAGCCTCAGAAACTCTGAAATAAATGTACTCACAGGTCTTCCTGGCATTCCTATTTCACCTTTCAGTCCAGGAGGCCCCTGAGGCCCCTGCAACAAGACAAAATAATATAATAAAACAGTGAATAAAAATTTGCAGACACTTTAAAAATCTTGAAAATACAAACTTACAGAAGGTCCAATAATTCCTGGCAGTCCTCTGTCTCCCTAAAGAAACAAAGTGGAGATGATTAGCATAGCAAACGGGAACAAGAAAGAGCTAATGGGAATAAACAGACGGATGATGAGACTCACCTTGGTGCCTGTTAGGCCTCCCAGATACAAAGGATTTCCATCTGGTCCAATCATCAAGCCTGGCTCCCCTTTTTCACCCTGAACACACAAAACTGATGATGAAGACGATGGAAACGATTAGCAGCTTGATTACCAGATGATATAAATAACAGGAGTTCACCTTCAGGCCATAACCTGGTGAACCAGGGTCACCTCTGTCCCCCTTCGGTCCAACGGGACCCTGGCAAGCGAATAAAAATATTCAAGTGAGAGATTTAGAAATAAACAACCTCAATCATTACAATTAGCCATGCAGGTCAGCCTGGAAACTGTTGGGAAAATCATTGTGTTGAGCCTACAAATATATTTTGTCATTGTTTAGATGTGGTTAAATGTTCTGTAACTAAAGTCCAAGCATTAAAAATAGTATTTTTCCCCAACCCCTACCAGTGAAAAGTAATTTTAAATAGAGTATAAATAATGAAGAACAAAGGAATCAAATAAGACATTGAATGCTTACAGGAAATCCAGCTCTCCCAGGTAAACCAGCCACTCCCTGAGAAGAACAAGAAACCAGTTAATGTTTCTTCTTAAACATTCAGTGAAAATACAGAGACCTAATCAACTCATCCTGATATCTACCAACGCAACATGATGGAAAAATACACAAACTGTCAGCTGAAACATTTTACGATTTAGAGGCTGAAATGGGCTGAAGTTTGTAGTTGTTTTATGTGAACTCACGTTGTCAGATGGCTGGTAGATTATTTGTCCCGGTGATCCAGGTGGACCAGGTGGGCCTGGGAGTCCGGTTCCATCTCGACCGGGATCACCCTGGCAAAACAAATGAACCCACCAACTAATAAATGACTATTCCATCTGTTATCACATACAAAACAAAACTAAATAAACCACAAAAGCAACCTAAAGCCGTTCTGTATTAATGGTAAAAATTTCACATAGATTACCAGAAATGTAGCTAAGATCAAATATGAAATTTACCGTCTCTCCTTTGTCACCTCTGTCACCCTTTTGTCCCTGTGAAGATGAGGAGAAACAAAATTTTACAGCTTTATAGATCAAAAAAAGCTCTGCTCCTTTAAATATCCTGCCGATACTTGGGGTATGATATTTGATGCTGACATTATAGTCATATAATATATGGACATTAAGCCCTTAGATATGTTTTAATTTGTTCCTGTATGTTTCTTGTATGAATTGTTGGGGGAAAAGAGAGAATGTGAGAAGAAACATGACTGCTGTCGTCACCCACTTCAAAATAAGAGCATGAATATAAAAGTCTAAGTAATTGAAGAATTCTTGACCATCGATAACCAAAATTTTAAAACAGACGATCTTTATTCAACTGAAAGTTTACAAAACATCCAAGAATTTATCTGGGAAAATTAATTTAGGGGAAGCTAAGTGAGCTAAATGTTTACAAAGTTAGCCAAAATGCTAATGTGCTAAACAGAAATTTAGCCCTGCTATTAGCTGATGAAGAATTATTTGCAGTCTATATTTGTCCATTAGCTGAAGCACTTTTGACCTTAGAGGCGCCTCAAGGTCACTTTCTTAGATTAAATTAGCTGGTTTTGTAATTTTTTAAGCAGATGATTCTCACCGGCGGTCCTGGGAAGCCATCCAGGCCTGGTAGTCCGTCTCTTCCTGCCAGACCCTGCTCACCCTTTGGACCTTGACTACCTGGGAAACCGGGTTTACCCTGCAATGGTAGATTCAAGTTATACAACAATGGGAAGGAAAGAAGAAAAAACATCTGAACCTTTTGATTGACTGAGGAAAAAATTTGCCAAATTTTGATAGGGTGAGAGATACTTTGAAAGTTTTTTCCGGTTGTTACCAACTTCAGAACATTAACTAGACTTGTTACAGTAGGACGAAAGTTGGGTTTTATTAAAATGTAAACAAACTTTAGACCAACACTGTAAAAGAAGCAAAATATGTTACATTTACACAAAAAATGTGAATTTGTCTGCTTTGGTCTCAGCTGTCTGCCAAGAATATTTCACATTTTCCAGACTTTTCAACATTTTTTCAAAAGTTTCTTTGCCAATTTTAAAAACTTGGAGATTGTCGTTTAACATTTTCATCTTTAATCTGAAAACTGACGAACTATGGCAGAAGGCCGCCTTTTGGCTGTTCTTTTAAGCTTTTATTGTAGCTTGTTACTTACTGGGTGTCCAGGTGAACCAGGAGGTCCCTGAAAATACAACATGTACTTTGGTTATTTGAAACACAGTCAAAGTAAATAATTAACAGGTGCGCTTTGATATTCCTTTTCATTCAACTAAATTATGCGTATTTTAAAAATTTTTAATAAGCATTTCTACCCTAACAGATCAGAGATGCATTTAGGGCTGATTTAGTTTAAATGTAATTCTTGTGCTGAAATTCAATCCATATTTTATTAGACTACTGGAGTAATTAAGGTACCTGTATCCCTTCTGGTCCTCTGACACCAGGAAGTCCATTAGTGTAAATCCCACTGGAGTCCTCCATGTCATCCTGAAGAACAAGAGAAACAATTTTAGGGTAAAGTAACACATTAATTACGAAGTGTGTTTATCTGCAGGTATTGCTGCTAGTTAGCCCAAATGTTATGTTGTTGCATCAGGAATCAGGTGTTTCCAATGTACTATTCTTGCTTCCTTTTCCCTATCAGTGTTAAAGCAAAAGCTGTGCAGCTTGATTAAGAAAAGTTTGCTATACTTTTGGTTTTCGCCGGACTTTTGTTGCAAAATCGAGAAATTTCAGCCCAGCTTCCTGTTTAATGGCTCACAGAAAATTGGACTGTATCTGAACTGGCATAACTCATAACTTCAGTGGTTTATGCTGTATTCACAATTTTCTGCACCTCACCATTCAAGATTTTTGATAGTGTAGCCTAGCATATTACAGAAAAGGCGGGAATTACCATAGCGACCAGTGACTATGCTTTTTAATCATTGTCTTGTTTCTCATACCACAACCCCTCCATCCCCCATAAGTGTGTTTCTTATGACTGTTTCCATATTGGTATTTTGCAGAAGCTAATGCTACGCGCTAACTTCAATTCAAACTATTTCAGCTCTTAGATAGACTACAACCCTTGAGCAGTAATTTAATTTTGACCCTATAGTTTACGTGTTCTATGTTCTCTTTAATCATTGTGTTTATATATTTTTTTCTGTGTTTTTGATTTTGTTCCTGAATGTTTTTTATTTGAAATAAAGTTAGGAAGAATGTCAACAGAAGTAAATTTAGCAGTTTAGAATTTATCAGAAAAAAATTATTTAGGGGGAAGCTAAGTGTGCCAAACATTTTCAAGGTTAGCTAAAGCGCTAAAAAACAGACCTGGTACTAGCACATCAGCAAATTAGTGGAAGTCTGTCCGCCACTGCATGCTACTTTGTTTAAGCATGCTTAAACAACATGCTTTGTTTAGGCATATCTGCTTGTTAATTTCATTGCATGTTAATTGGACTCACAAATCCAACCCGATGACCTGGTCCTGGAGGCCCAGGAGGTCCAGGAGGCCCAACTGGTCCCATGGGTCCTGGCAGACCAGCCAGTCCAGGCTCTCCTGTAGGTCCCGGTAAACCAGGTTCTCCTAGAGATCCCTGTGGAGTAGAAACATGGCTCTTAAAAATTCACTTTTGTCACTTTTCTAGTTAATTTCACAATAAACTTTTCACCTTTAAGTTAAAATGAAAAATAGTGATGTCACACCTTTTGTCCAATTGCTCCTGGGAGTCCAAGATCACCTGAATCCCCCTAAGGACGTAACAAAGGAAAAAGAAAAAAATTTATTCACAGCAAAATTAAAACTTGAATCTTTTATTCACCTCATTAAGTTTTTTAAAATGAGACAATTTTTGCAAAATCATGTCCTAAAAAGCTCTGCTAATCCACCTCATTTGCTTTTTTGTTGTATTGTTAGAAGGATGTTGGAGTAGGGGATTTGATCATTATCTGTTATAATCAGTGGAAGAGATGGTTTGACAGACACCAAGTGTTTTAATTCAAACTTTCAACTAAAAATCTATTTTCTACATTTACAGGCATAATCAATGTTTGCTGCATGTTATTAGATGGTATTAACATTTAAATGATAAATCGTATGTTCCAGTACATCAGTACCTTTTCTCCCCTGGGACCAGGAGCTCCTGGAAGACCATCAGCACCAGGTAAACCAGGCAGACCCTAAAGTCCAAAAGATTTGGTTGTCGGAACTTGATTTTGGTTAAAGCGTTCTATCATCAGCATAATCAGGCAGTTTGTTAGCATGAAAACAAGAGAATGCAGACGGGTGAAATCCTGTTTTCAGTCAGAAACCCTGCATCCACTCATCTGGATGCTCCTGATTTCCTGCAGTGGTTTCTGATTGGAGTGGACTGTTCCACTTACAGGTTGGCCAGGTGCTCCATCTTTTCCTGGAGGTCCAAAAGCTCCAGAGTTCACGGACGTGCTTGTTGAGGAAAGACCGGGAGGACCTGGGGGACCGGGAGGACCTGGGGGACCTGGAAGTCCCTGCATCAACAATTATAAAGATTCAAAATTTTTCCTCCTCCAATAGATCCAATGGTCCTTGTGGTGTGACTGACGAGGACCAGAGAAGGCCGGTTCTGTTTGTTCTCACCCGAACGGAGACCAAATCAGGGAATCCAGAGGCCTCCATGTCCTCGAATGTCTGAAAGATTTGTTTTAGAATCAGCTGCAGAAGGCAGGAGGAAGTTTTTACCTCATAGCAGGATGTGACTCACAGATCTGTATCCTGTACCCGGTGGTCCTGGAGGCCCTGGGGGTCCTCTGAGGCCGGGCTGGCCCGCTCCACGGTCGCCCTGTATGAACTCGCCTCATTAGGACTTAAACTGAAACCCTTCAACAATCTGCAAACTGGGTTTATCTAACCTTCTCTCCTTTAACTCCTGCGTCACCCGGAGTTCCTGGAAACCCTGGAGGTCCCTGAGGCCCCTATTTAAAAAGCAAATATGATCTTCGGCCCCTGAAACATTCTATTTTGAAAGAAAAAGCAGAAACTACATACAGTTTTTCCATCTTCACCGGGGTCACCCTACGGGAACAGAACAAAGAACACCTGAGTGACTTTCAGCATCTCCAGAGAAGTCGCACGTCTTTCCTTCAGATCCACTTACTGGTTCTCCATCTTCTCCTGGTGGCCCCTGAGGCCCTGCCGGTCCAGGCGGTCCGCGCGGCCCAGGAACCTTCGAAACAACCGACCCATCTCGGTCAACTGAATACTCGTTTGCGGGTCCTGGAGATCCAGGGGGCCCTGGTGGTCCGGGAAGGCCTGGTTCACCCTTTGAACCCGGATATCCAAAACCTGCACTGCCCTGGAACAAAGGAAAGGTCCACATCATGACACTTCTAATACTTTTTGATGTAGAAATCAATAGATTAAACAATTTTTTTTATAAAGCCACACCAGAAGTATTTACTTTGGAGCCAAATTTTTCAACCTGGATATTTAGTTTGGAACTAAACCTAATTTTTTTAATGTTATGAAATTATTGCTGTTAATGTTACAAGCGGTACCTCTACTCGTGACACATCATCAGGGGTCCAAACATATCTGGGGGCTTACTGAATATTGTTTGAAAAACAAATTGAAATGAACATTTTTTACAAAAACAGCCATCTTAGTCATATTCAGTGCCATAGTGGGTATTAGTGGGGTTTTTTATAACAATAAAAAAAAAAAAGTAATAAATACTTAATTTAAAAAGGTAGATTTAGCATATGAGAGACCGGGAAATGGTAAAGAACATGAAAAAGTAAACTGAAAATAATAATGAATCAAAATTAACAGAAAAGAAAAGACGGTTTGGGTATATTGGTCAGATTTCTCATTTAAGCCTCTTGGCGCTCAGGCTTGTACCAAACCATGTTTACTGTTACACCCTCATAAAAACAAGAAGATTTTCTCTCTGTTCATATCTGTCCATCCGCTATGACAAAAGTCGACAATAACAAACTTTTTAATCTGCTTCGTTGCTTCATATTCAATATTTTCAAACTAATCGGTAACCTGACAGGCAGCTGTAACTTACCTTTGCTCCTTTTTCACCTGGTTCTCCCTGAAAATAAAACAAAAAAGCAGTGATGGAAATTATAATCCATTTTAAGAGTACAGTAGAAATCGCTGTAAATGGGAAAATAAAAGTACGGCAAGTAACTTTTGTAAAACTTCCTGTTTTTGTTTAGCAAATGGCAGGTGAATCCACCCAAACTTCCAGAAGTTTTCCCTTTTTTTTCTCTAAATATTTGAGTAAAATGAGAATAAGCTGCATGGTTTGGTGGTTTTGACTCTAGGGCCTCTAGCTCCCTCTAGTGTTGATTTGGTGTAACAACTACAAATTGCTTTGGAAGGCTTTTACTGATGATATAAAAGCTAAAATGTCAGAAAAATTGCAATATTGACTCAAATGAAGTATTTGCTAACTTTACATGTTATACTGTTGCTCAATGCTTCTTCCATACATAAATTATTGTGTTGCGAAACTTGTATAAAACAAATACAAAACCTCCAGAAGAAAACTATCCAAATTATAACTGATTATTTTCATCCAACTAATGAAATATTGTGTTCTTTAAAATGCTATGATTTTTGACCTCAGAACAGCATTAACTATGTGCAAAGCCTAAAATAAATTCCTTCCAAAGCGTACACAGGAGGGTTTTGAAATTAATTTAGGAATTGAGAGAAGAAAAGGATTTATTTAAAAAAAAATACAGTCAAGATGAATATTAAAAATAATTGTACTTCAGTTAGAGGGATTCAGGTGTGGAGTAACTGTTGTGAGGAGTTAAAACTGATTTTCACAAAAATATATAAGAATAATTATTTAACAAAAATACAATAAGGTTTGATTTCATGTTCATCTAAACTCCTTTATTTCTTAGAAAATATACAGGAAACAGGGTTTCCCTCAGTGTATTGTCAGCCTGGCGGGCCACCAGGCTTATTGTAGGTTTTTTAACAGTGATGGCAAAGTTGGATTAAAGAGTCTCTGATATAACGGTTGGAAGCAGAAAGGCGACATAATGTGGTCAGTATGTGAACGCATAAGGAGACAGAGGTCAGCCCCATAACCACTTCCTGTTTTTACCGCTCTACAGGCTAACAACTTCAGCAAACAAAATCACAAGTCACAGATATAAGATCTAAACATTTTGGACATTTTAATTAGGAAGAAACAACTGAAGTGCAAAAAATTGGTATTTAATTTTTTTGTTTGCTTTTTTAAAGACTTTATAGTTACTGGTTAGGTATTGTTTATCATGTCTTCCAATAACACATAATTACCAAGAGATATTTTCAAATTTCCTGTCCACTTTTAAACAGTTTTTAACTCAAAAACACGGTGGGCTGCTGGATGACTGGCATCATCGCTCCTACCACCGGGCTTAGCATGTTTTCCTTGGGAAAACCCTGAGGAAAGATTCTGCTGCTTTGATTTTGATGACCCTTCATGTATAACACAGTATCAATTTTTTCAGTCTACACTTGGTGTTCTTGCCACTGAGAGGAATTTCATTATTGTTAATTTCTGTACTGGTTTTGTTTGTTGACTTGTGTATGGAAAAGTTAAAAATTGGTGTAACTGCAGCTCCGTATTTTTCCCTTTGGAAGGGTCCTTGGATAAAAAATGCTCCGTTTTCTCTGGCTGACCTTTAGTCCGCGGTTTCCCCCTTGGGAGCCGGAGCCTGTGTCTCCCTTCGGCCCCGACGGGCCTTGATCTCCTTTCTCTCCTCTGTCCCCTCTGTCGCCTTTTTCTCCTTTAGCAGCAGCTGCACCTGGAAAGCATAACCACGGGACACATCCATTAGCATCCCAATGAAAACCTCTGGTAGATGATTAATGACTGCATCCCAGAGAAAGACAAACAATCCCTGATCCCAGAAGGAGAAAGGAAAGGAAGCAGGATTCCTGCTGTAATTCTGTAGTTTAGAGACCAGGTGAAGTGGAGGTACGTCTCCCACCTGCCCGTGATTTGACCCAATTTGACCCGACATGCTTGATATCCCGATAAATGAGTCACTTTCAGTAAGCAAGGTGTGAAATGCAGCCTGCTGCTCCAAGGAATGAACTATGGAAACATGACTGAGGCTAAATGTCGGGTTATCAGTTAGAGACGTCACTGCAGTGTGAAATAAACTGATGCCACCTCCTGGCTTTAATGGCCCACTTTAAAACATCAGTTCATCCAAAATGGTTTGCAGAATCTTCCTCCTCCTGACCCTTTTTTTCCTTTAAATCAACATTTTAAAGAAGGCCAATATATATATTTTTAAGCAGCTAACAGAATATTCAGTTTTTAGATGTGCTTCACAAACTAGTGTCAGGATTTTAATAATGAATGTTATCAGGTTATAAACTTATTTTACACTAGTTGAGGTTTTATAATCAGCACATTAGTGGAAGTGTGTCCACCACTAAATTCACCTAATAGCAGAGCTAATTTTATAGCTTAGTGATTTTGCTAACATAGCCACAGGCTAACTTAGCCACAGGCTAAGTTAGCAAAAATACTGTTGGTTTTGGTGTCTCTGTTTCCTCTTCACAAAGCCCCATATCAGTGGTGGGCACAGCTCTGCTAATCTGCTAAAGTGCTAATACTGGAGCTAACTTTTCGCTTAGCGCTTTTCTAACTTTGACAAAGCTTAGAGCACTTAGCTTTCCCTAAAGAGCTAACGTACTTGGCTGTTTGGTAAACTTTCAGTTGAGTAAAATTCTTTTGAATTTTAGTTATTGATCGTTAAGAATTCAAGCTGTCAGCCTTCATTATTTTGAAGGGAATGAAAACGGTTTACTATTTCCTTTAAGTCGAGACTAAAACCCACCTGTTTAGAGTTGCCTTTGATTAGTAGTAACTGGAATATTTCTCATTATATTTGTATTTACTTAATGATGGCATTTGACAAAACATTATTGCTTGTTTTGTAATTGGTGACTGTATGATGTTTTTCTGATGTAAAGCACTTTGAATGTTGAAATGTGCTCTACAAATAATCTTGGACCAAAAAAGAGCTCGCTTTTTTACATTCAAGACAAATGGACTGGAGTTGGATTAAAGCGGACCAAACAGGGCTGGTATGAACGTACCCTTAGGGTCTATATACTCTAGATCAGGGGGGCCCAAAGTCGGTCCTGGAGGCCCGGCATCCTGCATGTTTTAGTTCTCTCCCTGGTTTAACGCACCTGGATCAAATGATGGCTCGTTAGAAGGCCTAAAAAGAACATTGACATGCTGAAAAGGTTGTTGGTACCACCCAACACATTCTCACTCCTGACTCGTCTTATATTGACGAGTTGGGACGATTTCTGACCATGTGACTTGGACAGGGTCCTTCAGCATCACATGTTGACGATTTGGGAAGGTTACGTGTTTTACTTGGATTATTAATGCGAAGGGTTCTCGCAACCGCTGCCGAACCTTCAAAACCCGACGATTTGGTTAGGTTTAGGGCAAAAATTACGGTAAGGCATAGGGTAAAACCCCTCGCGTCACATATTGACGCGAAAGGGGTACCCCGTGCGTCAATATGTGACGAGGACGGACCGTCCCATGTGTCAATATATGACGACGTGGGAGTGAGAATGGGTTGTACCACCAGGGAGAGAACTAAAACGTGCAGGATGCCGGGCCTCCAGGACCGACTTTGGGCACCCCTGCTCTAGAGCAATGGAGAGTGTGGAAAAGAGGTGAAGAGGCTTGAAAAAATGTGAGGTGTGATAAAAGGTTCTTGGCAATAGTGAGACCAGAAATGTTTGGTTTAGAGACAGAACCAATGAGGAAAAGACAGGAGGCAGAACTGGAGGTTGCAGATCCCAAGATGTTGAGGTTCTGTTTGGGAGTGATGAGCATGGATGGGATCAGGAATCATCAGAGGGACAGCTCATGGTAGATTCTTGGAGACTGAGATGGCTTGGACATGTTCAGAGGAGACATGATGGCACCCATTCTGCAGAATGGGTGCTAAGGATGGAGCCACTGGGCAGAGAGGAAGACCCAAAGAGAGATTAATGGATGTGGAGAAAGAGGAGATGAAATTGGTGCGAGTGAAGGACGAAGAGGACAGGACTAAGTGGAGACAAATGATTCACTGTAGCAAAAAAAAAAAAATTGAGCCTTTTTTTCTTCCTCTAAGCTCATCTTTATTTATTGCAGTACTCGTATTGTCCACTAGATGGAGACATTTATCAGTGAACGTGTTTTCATCCCCTCTTTAACACTGTTAGTCAGAAAATGTTTCCCTCTGTCCCACAACGCGATTTTATACTAAAGTTTCTTTATAGCCAAAAATGTACTATGAAGTATTAGGATCAGAATAAGAGATTTGTTCTGAAATTGAGTATAAATTACTAATATTATGATGATTAAGTAATTTCAGCAGAATAAGGGCACAGCATTACTAAAATAAATCAATACCAAGGTCACTTCACATAATGCTCAGCGTCCTTATTCTTTTTATAATTTTATGTGTTATCATAAAATTGCTTAATTCTACTAATATTACGTTTCTATCCTGGTAACTTTGTTTTTCTCATATTATGTCTTTATTCTCGTAATATTATAACTTTATTTTTATATTATTACAATTTTTTTCTAGTATTTAACTTTATTCTCCTAATACTATGAGTCTGTCGTAATATTTTTGTAATTTTATGGCTTTTTTCCTGTAATTCTTTTTTTTCTTCGCCTAACCTTAGTTTTCCGTCGTGTTTATGTCTCTAAAAGTGAGAATCCTGAAGTTCTTTAACAATAACTGACAGGAAACAGCAGATCCAACAGGGTAAAATGTGAAATGTTCTAACTTTATACAAAAATTTAACTGATCCAGTGTGAAAAAACATAAAAATAAATGATGTGAAATATTACCTGCTTGTGCCCTCTGCCCGGTCCGCTCCAGCGGCGGCTGTTGGATTGGAGGAAGAGACTCATCGGCTGTCTGCAGAAAAACAGCAGATTCCAATTTAAATTTAAAACCTGCAGTGATTTTGCTCCATTTTCTCCGTCTCTACCTCCCACTGAGAAAAGCTTTTATAAACAACGCTGCATCATGGGAAAGAGTTTCTCCCTGTAAACATTAATCACAAGCTCAAATGAGTCATGTTCTGCAAACTGCTTTAATGTTGGGAGACTGGAAGTGAGTTCTGCTTGTACAAACTATCCCAAGCTTCTCACAACACAATGTGCCGCCTGTTTTCATTCATTTGCGGTTAATTTACTTTGCATATTTTGCACAACTTTACATTTACCTAGCTGAGGCTGTGAAGGTGAAGTCATCAGGTACTAGAATAAAACCTCAACTATGGAGAAAGTTAACATCTTTATTAGACTTTTATTTTTTACAATTAAGCTGAAAAACAAATAAATCCTTTGTAGAAAACATGCAAAATGTGGAAAAAGTATAATTTTAATAATTTACTGAAGCATCCTTCGGTTCATTTTTAGCATTATTTTATTTTATTTGGAGTCTTTCTTCTGAAGTCAGATTTCCCACTGGGAAAGTGGCAGCAACTCCGACTTTCTCTGGTTACGACTTGTAAGGTCAACTTGGCGTTTCAATATGGCCGCTACTCACATTAATAGTAATAAGCTGTGGCAGAAGAAAGACAGAGTGGCTCTAGAATCAGTGTTACATGTAGCACCTGCAACTCTAACCTGAACAATTTGAAAGTGGCGTTTGCTTAGGGAAAGTAAACCTTAACATGGTATTAGTAAGAAATACTACAATGTGTTAGCTCTAGACAATTGTATTAGCTGTAGCTAATGGTGTTAGAAATAACTAGTGGTGTTAACTCTAACTCATCGTGTTAGCTCTAGCTAGTGGTGTTATCTGCAGCTAATGCTGTTAGCTCTATTGAGTCGTGTTAGCTCTAGCTAATATTGTAAACAGTAGATCACAAGCCAACCATGTTTGTTTTTTCAGATATCTCATGTTGGTGAATGAAAATATACAGGCAGTTTTCCTCAATCCAGATGTTTTCATTAGCTTCCACCACCTTGACTTGTTTTTCTACTTTTTTTCTTTACATTTGTTAGTAGAATAGTGTAGGATATTTGTCCCTTAAAGAAGGGAAAAGTTTAAAGATAAGTCCTTATGCTTCTACATAATAAAACCTGGCATCTTAAAGAACATAGTTGCTTTCAACATGTACAATTCTTTGACCTCCCATAGCTCTGTGTGAGTAGAATGATTAAAAATGCATCATGCATCTGGAAATTTGTCAAATTAAAGTCGGCAATATGTTTCCTGACTTGTTTGCCACAAATGTTTTGTAATTTTTCAGAGAAATCATCTGGAACATAAAAAAGGCAGCGGCGTTATGAATGTTGTAATGCTTGAAACGGTTTCGGTGTGATTTGTTTTCCCTTTGATTCTGCTCACACCGCAGAGCATATCCGTCATACGTGTGGATTGTTTGAGTCGCTTGGCTCCTGTTTACTCTCTGAAATCACTCTGTGGTCGCTCCAGTCTCCAGTCAGCCAGCCAATAATCGCATCAGGCCTGAGACAGGAAATGAGAACAACAGAAGCAGATTTCTTCACTTTGTTTCTGAAAACCTCAGATTGTCCCCTGTGCATGTAGAAACGTTCAGGAGGAGGAGGAAATGAGGACCACCCGAAGGTTTGATGTGATGATAATTAACTGTATTTCTCAGCTCTGTTGCAGAGCTTTGATTGACCTGAGAATCCTCGTTATTTTAACTTGATTTATGGATTATTGTAATAAAGAATGGCCTGATCGCTTACACCATGGCTGCTAACGGCAGGTTGCTTAGCTTTGATGGAGCTCTGGACTTCTGAGGATCGTAATAGTTGCACTGAAGATTATTTAAAAAGTATTTCTTAAAGGTGACCAATTATATTTCATACAAAACATGTTAATTGCACTTTTTGCACAAAATCATTCTTAGACAATTAGTTTTTAGTCTGATAAGTTCTGCCTATAATGAACAGTTTAAGGGCCTCTACCACCAAATCCAAATAAAATGCTGCTGGCCACGCCCTCCAACTCAATGTTTACACTCGCAGGGAAAAATGTCTGCAAACAGATGCAGAGTTATACTACCGCACATCTTTGAAAAGCAGAAGTGGAGCCTCCTGCACAGCTAACAAGAATGCAGAAAGTGGTTTCTCAACAACTAAATACTTGCCTTTTCCAGCAACCATTGTACAGGGCATACGGCAGTAAAACCAGCTGACCAAACGTGCTGGAGCTCAGCTTGGGTTTCTAGGTAACGGGACAGAATTCTGCTGGGGTTGCTAGGTAACCAGACGGAACTCCGCTGGGGAGACCCAAATGGAAGTGCAAAATGTGAATTGTGCATAATAAGTCCCCTTTAACACTGGATTTCACTCCCATCTATTTACAAGATGTTCTGTAAAAGTAGCAGCAATTGTTAAACCTGAAACCTGATGCCTAACGGGGGAGCCTGATCTGGCAGTGACCCGTTAAAGACTCGCTCTGCCATCCATCCATCACGGTGGATTCCAGGAAGACAGAATGGAAAGTCTCACCTCTGCTCTCCGCCTCCGACGGCTCGCCGTCCGGACTTGCCTCTTAATTGCAAGGGTTGGACGAGAGAGAAGAGGACGGGACGGGACGTGTGAACAGATTCTCGTCAGATGGAAAAACATTGGCAGGTGGACATTAAAACGGCAGCTGTTTTCCCAAACATGACATTTTCATACAACATGCTGATTAATAAACGTCTGGAGGAACGAAAGAGAAAAAAAATCCTCGTAAAAGTTGCTGAAGATGAGACTTCCGAAATGAACTGCCTGACCTCAACCTCAACCTCCACTTTGTTGGTTCCTGAAGGCATGTTGATGGAGAAACCAGTGGAAATACCAACGCCTGGAGGCGGCGGGAAGCCTCCGACTTGGATCGGATCGGATCCAAATTGACATCTGGTTTTTCAGACTCCTCTGTAATTGTAAAAGCGCTGCGCTCACTTGAACTGGCTGGAAGCTGCAGCACATCTTAGCCTTGGTGTCAAAACGCAATGGATAGAAAGCAGAAAGAGGAAAGCTGAGGAGATAAAGAGAAGAAGTGAAGTGACAGCGTGAGGAGTCCTGGACACGGCCATTTCTATATTTATTGGGGCCCCTAAGTTATTAAACTACAATGAAGAGATTCCTAATCCTTTAGCTGGTCCACAATATATTACATTTTGCAAGCCAGACAGTTAAAATTACAAATCTAAATTAAATGAACTATATAAACTATAATACAAAGAACAGAGCAATACTTTATACGTCAATAAAAAATACAGATTTTAAGTGTTTATAAAAACTCTTGCTAGGATCCCAATAAATAGATCTGGAGTTATATTCATGACTCCAGAATAAGCACAGTGTGACGTCAAGCCCCACATCTCCCTGCTGGAGGGCAGAAAGCTGCTCACCGACGATGAAAACCATTGGATCTAGATGTCAAGTTGTCAATATGAGACACTAAATGTTAAATGTATGTGATATGTGAAAAAAAGTGCTTTGCTACCAATTGTCAACACTACAACAACTAGATAACAAGGTCAGAAAAAAGTTTTATATAAAAAAACAGCAAGTCAGAGGGAAGTAAGTCAGCTATCCGTCAGCTAGCTTGACTTTGAAAACCTTAACATGTAGATGTGCTATGGAATACGATCTGTTTCAGTTATGTTAAAAAAATTATCATCAGATCATCAGTAGAGCAGGTTTTTAAATGAGCTAATCAACAATGGCAGTGTTAGATTAACTAATGGCAGCGGTAGCTAATCTACCACAGCGATCGCTTATTAGTAATCATATTACAAAATATCAAACCTGAAAATATAAACCTGTAATGAACCAAAGTTCTGTTCTTTGTGTGGAAATGTTTGCGTGTATTTGTTGGTGTTGAATCCTGATACGTTAGCGGAGCTGTCAGTCAGTTGCTATGGGAACCGGCCTGTGTAGCATAGCCGACACAGAGAGCAATAAAGGATAATGCAAGTCGTTTTGAGTTGTTCAATGGCTTTTCTGCAGATAATTAATTCAATGTGTCAAAATGACAGACATCAAGAAACTCCAGCAGAGTTATTTTTTGGAGTTTATTTCTACCTTTAAGTTTTACTCATATAAAAGACGTAATAAATATATGAGATTGCTACAGATAAAGACAGGACTTCTTAATTTTCCTCAGATGAAGCTGAACATCTCAGGAAGGAGCAGTTGCCAAGTTAGCATAAAGCAAGAAACATCCCTGATCCGGGGAGTTTGAGGGAAGTTTTAGAAGACAATTCCAGTTCCTAAAACTTCCTGAATGCAGAAAAAATCCAGACGAAGCTCGATTTCCAGGCATCAGCTCTGCAGTTTTTAATCTTCCCTCAGGGATGAGTGTTTATCCACTTAAACAGAGTAACCCGAGGCTTCACTGAAACATAAAACACAGCTCTGCTCTTCACGTTTTGTGTGTAAGAAATACAGGCATGGCTGGGTGAACCGACGGATTTCCCCCTTTGCAGCAAAGTGCTTTCATGTAATCCCTCCTAACATCCGGAGATTAATTTTTAAACTGAATCTTTCAGGATGATAATCAGTTTAAATGAAAAAATAAGAGAGTCAGAAAATCACGTTTTCATACCGTCTGTTGAGGTTTCTCACTGAAAGGTTTTGGCCGTCTGGTTTCTCCGTAGCCACTTCCTTCTCCTGAAGCCTGAAGAGACCAATGAGGAAAAAAAACATCAAGTGTTTTTAATCTAAACATTGAAACTCTGTTAATTTATCATTAAATCACTAAAAAGCAAACTTATAATAGCCGATGCAGATAATTAGTTCAATGTGTTTTCAATTATTTAATGGTTTCTGTTCCTGGGCTTCATCGCTGTGGGCGGGGCTATGAAGTGTGAACTTTGATGGTCGAGTTTGACATGGTGACACTTTTTAATAATTTAATGACATATTTAATTAATTAACTGTCTATTGGGCATTTAATTGTTTAGTTACTTTATGGTACATTTCATTAATATTTTAATGACTTATTTACTGATGAGATTTTGTCCCTTTTGGTCTTCCATAACAATGTGAATAGAAAAACACAATTAAATTTTTCTTGCTTTTAAAATGTATATGATGATCTGAAACATTTTAATATGACAAGAAATATCAAAAACCAAGAAATCATATATAAGTAAAAAAATAATCATTTTAACCCAAGAAAATTAGATGATTCTAAACATTATTGGCAAATATGAAAAGATGAACTGAATAAATCTGAAATGTTGCCACCAAGTTCGGGTTAAGCTGCAGCAGATGGTCGTTTTAACACGATTACATAAACAGATTTCTTTTGAGCAGAAATACTTTCCTTAACCTTGTGAAATAAAATATGTAGCATTCCTGCAGAAAATCAAGCGCATACAGCCGTTGATCTGCAGATATGCGATTATTCGTCGCTCACCATATCGGAGTCGTCGTCCTCCTCGCAGAACCGCGCTGCGGCGCTGGGGTCTCCCACCACCCGCAATTCGCTGATGGCGCCCTGAAACACACACACACACACACACACACCACCGCTGTTTGATCTTCAACGACACGTATAATCACACACACTCCACACGTCCTCCGGACGTATAAACAGGAATGTTTGTCGTTGCCGTGGGTTTCCTGACATTCCCGAGGAATTCCCCCTACATCCGTGGCTCCATTGAATCGTCTGTTTCTGTGTGAAGTTTTGCTATCTGTTCCTCAAACATCCAATCTGCTGGAAGACCTCACACTCGCAGCAGCGGGCAAATCTTCTCTATCAATGAGCCATTAGTCTGAGGAAGAGCTTTTTCTGCAGCCATGTTTGAAGTTGACCGTTTAGGACGTACTGATGTCCAGAGTGAATCATTAAAGGGATTTTAGACGAACTGCGTTTGAACTCTCACCTTTAAAACGTTCAGATGACCAGGCTCCTTTCATCGCACTGCCTCAGATCTTCAACATTCAGATTTATGCCTCATGAAAAGGTTTAAACAGTCAATGTAGCACATTCACTGGTTTTTAATGGAAGTGGCATTTAATATATGTTGTAAACATAAGGATTCAGGCCAAACATAATCCAATTAGGACAAAAAATAAATTTGCACAACTGCCAGATTTGGGAGCCTTTAGAATCAACAAACAAAGTTTAAGCCTCCTTTAAATTGAGGAAATATTCCCACGTTTTCCATTTTAAAACAATCCAGGCTTTTCCAGACTCCCATTTTCACATGTTATTATTTTTGGACCTGTAAATGATAATATGGCATATAATTTGGTGTGACTATTTTTTTTCTATGAAGTTTAGTATGTAATAAAGCAATAATGATATCATCTAACTCCAGGCTGACCTTGATAAATATAAACCATTCATGCTTGGGTGTGTGTGTGTGTGTACATACTTGTTTATGTTGCTTTGCTAGGACCTTGTATTTACATACCTTAAGACACTGCTGCCCAAAGTCGGTCCTGGAGGGCCGGCAACCTGCACGTTATAGTTCTCTCCCTAATGGTAGTAACAACCTTTTCAGCGGGTCAATGTTCTTTTAGGCCTCTAACGAGCCGTCATTTGATCCAGGTGCGATAAACCGGAGCGAGAACTAAAACATGCAGGATGCCGGCCCTCAGGGACCCACTTTGGGCACCACTGCCTTAAGAGGACTGAAGGCCTTACGGGGACCAAAACACGGTCCCTTTTTTATGGTTTTTATGTATGGTGTAAATTAAGTTTCGGTTAAAGTTGGTGTTAAGGTTAAACATAAATACTGTTAGAACAGACTTTGTACCAAAATCACACCACTATGTCAAAAACTATTTTTCCCAGAAAAAGGAAAAAAGAAACAACAAACAGCCTAGTCTTTTTAAAATTTGTATTTTTTTCTCATACTGACCTATACTTTAGCTTTTAGACAGGCTAAAAGCTAATTCTATTTATTTTCATGCCTTTCAAGACAGTGAATGTTTATAGATATTCTAATTAGTCAGGAGAATTAAGCAAGTAATGCATAAACAGCTAATTTTATGCTGTTTTGCAATAAACAGTATAAAATTTGTTTTATGATGTTTTAAAACATATTTTTAAATTGGCACTTAAGAATCTGTCCGGAAAAATTTACCTATGAGAAGCTAAGTGCGCCAAACGGTAGCAACATTTCTAAATGAACAGTTAGCTCCAATATTAGCACATTAGTGGAAGTCTGCCCACTATGCATCTATTTGTTAAACCATCCATCCATTCGTTATACCATTCATCCAACCACTTGTTCAACCAACATCATCTGTCCAACCATTTACTCATCCAACCATTTGGTAAACCATCCATCCATCCATCCATCCATCTCTCTGGGCTCTGTAGGAATATCTGTCTTGAGTATGGAGTCTGGAAAAGTCTTGAATTTTGGCATGAAAAATGTGCAGAAACTTTTACCATAGAATGAAGACATTGAAAACATGTCTGCAAAACCGCTTGGTAAATGCTCACTGAATAATCACTGAGCATCTTTAACTGAAGCAGTGCACCCCAGACTGCTGAGGTCAGCATTTGTAGTTAGAAAATGTCAGCTGAGTCATGGTAATGAGATTAAAACCTGGAGCTTTGAATGGCAGGGGAATACAGGCGCATGTTTGGTGTCAACCTGTTTCAGAATAATGGGTCACATGAGAGTCATCACACTCACATATTTATTATGGCAACAGGAAATGAAAAACGTTCAGTCTCATCACTGCAGGAATGGCATTAGATCCTGTTCCAACTTTGGTCTAGAGCAGCGTTCAGACCGAATGCGATTTGAGCTTCAGGGCGTTGGGTTTACATGCAGTCTTTATGTTGACACATGCATTATGTGCGTATTGAGCATTTGATGAGCATCCGACGCTGGAGTTTTAAAATCTAACTTTTCCCGCCGGATCTGGAGCGTCAAGCAATCAAAAAGACTTCTATGTGACGTAGTGGCCTGTAGGTGGTGTCCTACCAGGAGATGCAGACAGCGATACGTGTTAGCAGGTTGTTAAACTGCAGGTTGAGATGAAAATAATCCTGATAGAAATCCTCAACGGTGCCAAACTAGGTAGTGGAACTCACCAAACTCTCAACACCTCTGAATTTTCTGGTGAATTCAAACACGGTGCAGAGACTCCCAACAATGTACTCTTGATTTCAGTAAATAAAGCCAAGACGCTCTCTCAATATTTCAGCCACCATTGTACAAAGTTACCGGAAGAGGAGATACAATGGCTTAATTCAAGAGGCTCCTGTGTGTGTGCGCGCCATTTGACATGAGTCTTGACCAAAATGTCAAGCATCGGACATGTTTTACCAACCTTAAATTTGTCAGGATGCTCCCCTCCAGCCTGGCCCACGAACACCCCAGACCCCGACTCCAGCTTCAGCTCCCCCGCCGATCGCTCCATCCGCATCACCTGCGGCTCCACGTCACAGTTCAGGTACAGCATGGCCTTGTCGTCCTTCACAGCCACAGCGAAGCGGTTCCAGGCGTTCGTCATGGACGGCACGCGGAACCTGGCCGCCTCTTTGGACTGCCGGGCGCCGACCTGGCTGTAGAACAAAACGACGTTTTGCTCCGATCCCTGAACGGCCGACAGCTTGACGCCAAGGTGCATGATCTGCTGCGAAGAGTCGGTGATGGAGAAGACGATGCCGCCGTCATCGGAGGTGGGCTTCAGGCTGAAGATGAGGGCGAAGTTCCTGTAGAAGGGGTTGGGGAAGTGGGCACGGGCCAGCTGGCCCGTGGCGGACTCTGGCCCGAACAGGTAGGCGGGGCTGTTGTCCGGGCCATCCACCTCCAGGATCTTCTCTGGAGGAGGATCGCCGATCAGCTGCAGCAGCGACACACCGCTGTCTTCTGGAAAACACAAACGGGAAGTCAGTCTGGAGTCTGATCGGACATAATGCAACTTTATACTGCAGATATTATGACTTTATTCTGGATTTATTACAATTTTATTCTGGATTTATTACAATTTTATTCTGTATTATTACAACTTTTTTGGCTACTACATTTTTCTCGTATTGTCACAACTTTGTCTTATGACCATTTTTCTCTTATTATAACTTTTTCTTCATATTACTATATTTTCCTAATCTTGTGGTTTTATTTTCATTATTACCACTTTATTCTAGTAATATAACTTTAATTTTATTATGACTTTGTTCTCATAGTAATGTGGTTTTATTCTCATAACAATATGACTATTCTCTTATTATTAATCTTGTATAATTACGACTTTTTTGTTGCATCACTTTTTTCTAATTTTATTACAATTTTTCTTGGAGTTAGCCCTTTATTCTCATAATATGGCTTTAATATCGTATTAGTGCTATTTTGTTCTCGTATTATGACAGCATTCTTGTGTAACCGCCTTTTTTCTGGTAATTTTATGACTATTCACATATTTCTATGACTTCATTCTCATATGACTTTTTTTGTATTGTTATGATTTTATTCTGGTAATATTGCAACTTTAACCATATGTTATTACTTTTTCTATATTTTTAAAGCTTTATTCTTGTAACATTCTGACTCTAATCTTGTATTATTACAACTTTTTTGTTGTGCTACCTTTTTCAACTGTACAACTTTATTATAATATTCTGACTATAATCTCATATTATGACTTTATCTTCACACGAGTTTTCTCTCATCATTTTGTGACTTGACTGAGACGCCGTTGTCTGGAGAACAGAAACAGGAAGTGAGTTTGTCGGCCCAATCGGACCGGGTTTGGGTTAGAGAGGAGGGCTGCATGGCAGAGTTTGGTGTTAGACCACAAACTGTAAGGCTGCGGGGTTGAGGACGAAACACAAAAGCATCACAAGGAACATTTATTAAAGAGTCACAGACAAATTACTAAACTTATACTTTAGAAAACAAAATACAGAAACGGAGCTGAAATCTAACTGAACAATCAGAAAAGTGGCAAAATTATGTAAAAATGAACACATCCGTCTGGTTTCAAACACCATGAAGATCTGAGTGATTGGGAATTATGAACTGAAGCCACATTTAAATGTATAAAGTTGGACATCTCAACCCAATGTCTTTGGGAAACACCAAGGAAACTGGATTTCACTTCTGTTTGCGAGTGCAACGTAACAAAACACGAAAAAGTTTATTTTCTACTTCAAACGTTTCTGTATTTAAATGTAATGGGTGGGTTTGCCAGAAGTCTGTTTTTAGGTAGAAACTCGCTACATGTTTGTGGCATGACTTTTGAGATAAAAATAAAGACAAGACCAAAAACAAAAGGCCAACTAAATTCTAACTCTGGTTAAGAAGATAAACTTTCCACAGAAAATCTCACTCTAAAAAAATTACAGAAAGGGCCCAATTTGTACCATGTGGGCCACACAAAACTAATTCAGGGGCCACAAACAGTCCACAGACCGCACTTTGAACACCCCTGTTCAAAGTGGATATTTATTCATGATAAATATCCACTATTTATTCTTTTACACCTGGACTCTAAGAGCCATTCCCGACTCATGAAACTGCTGAATAAACTGTTCTCCTTTCTTCTAAAGGACGTTTTTCCCGTACTGAGAGGAAAAGCAGAGAAATGACTGTTTTCGGACCGTTTTCGGCTCTCGTGTGACGTATTTTTGGAGCTTTGAAGACGTGTTTCGGTTTCACCACCTGGAGGGAAATAAGTATCTGTGTCGCTGCGTTCAAAGCCGCCCCGCAGCCACCAGAGCAGGAGTTTGGCGGCTCGGCTGTTGGCTTTGTTCAGACGTAAAACGCTCAGCTGGAGCCCGGATCTTCCTCTCTGCTGTGAAACCGTAAACATCAGCTGCGATCTGTCAGAGGAATAAAGACGCTTTGATTTGAGTCGGAGCTGACAGAGAGGCCAGTCAGGACGGCGATAAAAATCCTTCCCGCTACGCAGATGTTCTCCGCTCCATGTTTGGCTGCTGAGGGAGATGATTGTACTGCATCCCGATTTAAATACAGTAAAAAACATTACAATAAATTCATCTTGTCGCACTGGAAAACATGCTGCAGATCTGAAACAGAGAGCTATGGAGACGTTTTTACCATCGTGGTCGCCATTAATGGTGGAAGAAAGTCTTTGGTCACTGTCCAGCATTCTTTGTCCCAGTAGGTTTAAGCTTTATAAATATCGCCGTGACCTTAAAAATCATCCTGGCGCATTAGGGCCAGGCTAAGAAAATAAAGTCACATTATGAGAGTCGGAAAAATACGAGAAATGTTGTACAACAGTAATTATATTATCTAAATAATATAAAGTTGTAAAATTAACTGAAAAAAGTCGAAATAATAAAGTTGTACAACTATAAGTATATTATAATATTGAATTTTTAATATTACCAAAAAACGTAGAAAAATATAACGAAGTTGTATGACAATAAAGTTGTACAACTTATTGTATTAGTATGACTTTATTCTAGTAATATAACAGTTATATTATCTGGAAAAAGTCATGACACAAGAATTAAGTCGTATGACAGTAAATTTATAATATTCCCTAAATAATACAAGAATATTTTAAAATTGTGCTATGAAAAAATCTGTCAAGACAAATTTTCGAATTCTGTGGAATTTAATTTGGAGTTAAATTCCACAGAGAAATCCACGAATAGCTGGAGGTTCACGGCACTGATGGACTAAACTGGTGTATTCATGTTTAAATCTTCCACCAAACTGTAAATGTGCAGAAGCCAAGCCACAGTTTTCTCTGTTTTGTGTTTTTAACGACCACTGACATTAAATGTATTATTTCTTATCAGAATTTTATCATCATGACTCGAGAGCCTAATCAGATCATGTTGTATATTTATGTTTTAGAAATGGTGATATTTTTACACTTCTACTGAAATCTGAAATACATTTATTTTAATTCAACAACTAAACATAGGAAAAATGAAAATGTAAATAGAGAAGCAGAAAATGAAGTAATTACAAGATCAACCAAGAGTTGGTGGATGCAGCTTTGGTGCTGGCTTGCTGATACGCCATATTGCTAATTATCAACATCTCATCTTGACAAACGCCTTGTAAAAATATCCACTTGAGTTGTTCGAATGCAGTCCAGGTTAAGAGGCATTCAGGTACACCTCGCCTGCTGCATGAATGGCAGCCAACGATAAACAGTCATTTGCAGCGAGCAGAGCAGATGTTTGCTTAGATAAACTCAGAATGGGAGACCTGCAGAGTCCCACACGTCCTCACACGTCTCAGCCCGGCTTCCCATGAGCTCATTCATGACAGACGTTTGGAAAACTGCAAAAACTGATTGTAGTTCGGCTCTTAAACGCAGCGCTTCGTCAAAAACGCAGAACATCCAAAACTTTTCATGCTTTGGGTAATCCAGAGGATTCCTGTCTCCTCTCTCCCGACTCTTTCTTCTACAGTTCACACTTGTAATTAACTTTAATACTTCTACCAAAACATCATATTTGCATCTTGTTGGAAACTTTCTAAACCTGTCATTAGAGGCAGCATCGCTCCTACAGAACAGATGTGCTCTCCTTTTACATGCAGGCTGGCAAAAAGAGACGAAATGTTTCCATGAATCTGTAATTCTCGTAAATTTTCCAGATGCTGCAATTAGAAAATTTCGACCAGTTTGCACAAGAATTTGCAACAGAATCTGGTGCGCTGAGCGTGCAAAACCGCTAGCGACACAAAAGCTTTCATCATTAGCATTTTAAGTGCAATCTGAATTCAGGTCCCCATAATGGCCGCTGTCGAACAATGGCAGCTTCAAGGTCAGTTGAGCACCAAAAATAAAAGAGCTGCTGATGAAAGGAGCTGCTGGGTTTATGGTGACAGTTTGTCTTGTCAGGCTGGCCGCCTACCAACCAGGAAAGCAGCTCTTTGTCTCTAAGCGGCATTCCAGCACGGGGCGCCGCTGGTCGCGATGTCCCGTCGGCGAAGCGGCCCATACGTTGGGACACCATGTGCGCCGCTTTGGGAAATCAGGTCTGGTGGTAAGCTAGCGGGATTTCGGCCGGCTGGCAGGAGAAAAGACCTCAGTGTTTTATTTAAGAGCTTAACGTTACGTTCAAACATTCAAGTCCGACACATATCCGACTTTTTAAAGGCAATCTGAGCGGTTCAATTCTGATCTTTTCACCAAAAACAGAAAAAAATCCATGTTGAAAGATTATGTCCTATTTGTAAAACCAATACCGAAGTATAGATTCACAAGATCCACAATGTTTCTCTTTTTATTTCATTATTTTTTGTGCAGAAGTTATAGCATTACCACTTCATTCTTATATTACGACATTACTCTGGTATTATTACAATCTTCATTCATGAATTATTACTTTACTCTTGTATTATAACTTTGTCTCCAATTATGACTATTTCCACAATATTATGAGTTTATTCTTGCATTTTATTGAGTTTATTGTCGCACAACTTTATTCTCATAATGAGAATATGAGACACACTAACAATGCAAGAATAATTGTATTATTAGTGGTATAACTATTCTCGTCATATTAGTGTTTTATTATGAATGGTTGTGCATACAAAGATTTTTTTAATCTTACATCAAAATGTAAAACTTTTTTTGTAGTTTTAGATTAGTTCCTGTTCTTACTGTTGTTCTCTCAGCAAATTGCTCTTTTTCTGTAAACTCGAGTTAATGATTAATCGATTACTACATTAGTTGACGGTTATTTCATTAATCGATTAATCACATTTAATCCGATTAATCATTTCAGCCATAATCACATCTCTAGTATGTAGTTCTCTAAACTACATACAGCAAAACTTCCCAGTCCATTTAATGTCATTTCAATACATTTGTCAAATCAAAAAAGAAAACAAAAGTTGGATCTACATGTAGAAAGGAGAATCTACTTCTAAAAATTTTTCCTATAATCCATGTATTTCCTTAAATATATGTAGTTTTGAAGTTAAAAGTGAAAATGCTGGATATAATTGGAAACTCAACGAGAGCCAAGTCAGAGTGAATCCCTGCCAAGAACCACCATGAACTACTCAACTCAGACGAACCATCATGCAACTAATCAGTCGGATCACTAAAAACATATGAAACAAAGACTATAGACGCAACCCGAATATGTCAATTAAGGATGGTTTCCCCCTCAGGACATCGTCTCAAACCCTCTGGGATAAATTGCAGTTGACCTTTAGACCCTGATATGAATGACTGCTCATCTTTCAAGGAAGAGGCCGGTAACCATGGAAAAACATAATTAAAGGAGTTGTTGAGCCCTAACAATCCTGATCCCCGACGGTGATGGGATCACGCCTGATGGGAGTCGCACTGAAAAGTCCACGACTGCCTCACAGTATCCTGAAAATACACGGTTCCTGGTCACGGCTCGGCAAGCCGGCCAGGAGAGAAACGGATCGTCATAATCAGGATGAAGATGGAAGGTCAGGCAACGCCTCAGCAGGCGGACACCATGAAGGAGTCATGAGACTAATAACAAAGGGTGAGAGGGAAAGATTAACAAACTATTGTAGCAGATTTTCTTCAGTTTTTACTGAAATCCAAGTAAAATAGCTTAATATTCCTCAGAGGTTAGACGCTTCAGAACCTCCCACAGTTAACAAAAATCACGCGCACCTCCTCTTTGGATTAACGGTTTATTAAGGTTTTCTCCCAGCTCACAGTTCGGTAGACTCTCTTCAACTGGGGGCCAAAGTTGAAGCATTTGTTACATTTCCAGCTGCTGTGGTTCTTTCTCAATGCACTGGGTCAAACCAACCAAACCCTTTGAAAAACCTGTTCCCCTCCTCACCTGTGGGGGCGCTGCACCAAGAACCACTGAATAAAATGAAACAAAGCCCATTTTTGTTTACACTTCTTTACGAAATGTAAACAAAAATGGAGTGGTGTCAGATTTTAGCGTTTGGAGGATTTCTCTTTTGTCTTTGGCTCAAGATCATGAGCCATTTCTGCTACTAACGCTAGGCTAACATGTTTATTTTGGTTGTAATTACCCAGAATGCCCTGCACTGTAGTTCACTTCCTGCTTTTGGATCAGTCTCTGGTCCGCTTGGCATTCACACAATGCATTCAAAATGAAGCAGAGTTCACTTTAACTGAACCAAGACCAAAGTTTTTAGGCGGACCAGAGTTTGATTTTTTGGTCCGATTATGTGTTCACACCTCCCTAAACGAACCAGACTTTCTACACAAACGAACTGGAGTTGGATTAAAGTGGATTAAACCAGGCTGCTGTGAATGCACTTTAGGTTTAGCTGAAGGATTTAGAGTAAATAGACAACTTAGGTAAAAATAATAATTCAACAAGAAATACCATCAAATGCAGCCTGTTTTAGTTCTGGAGTTTTACACAGATTCTTTAGATTCCTCAATCTAACCTCAAGTGAGACTCCAGTCAACAAAGATGAGGAGGAAAAGCTCTAATTTACAACAGAATGGCTGAAAAAGTAATTCACCATGACATAAGATACAAATGAAGTCCGGTAGAAAACCTTTGCTGGAAGTTACTGCTGCTGAAGGACATTCGACAAACTCCATTTTGTTTAATAAATAAAAAATGAAAACAGTTTTAAAATCCATGTAAGCGTTGGATCAGTTGTTAAAACTTAAAATTAGGAAAGGATGCAACTCTTCCTGCAGTGACTGTTTCCTAGACACATTAGTTTTAATTTGACCATCCAACACCAAATCAAAACTCGCACAAAGTGGTGTGCTAATCGGCTAATAGCAGAGCTAAAGTTTTAGCTTATCACTGCAGCACTTTTGCTAACTTTGAAAACGTTTTCCTCACCTGGCGTCCCACAAATTAACTTTTCCTGATAAATTGTAAAGCACAAATTTTGTTGCCCATTTCAACTTTCAGTTGAATAAAGTTCAACATCTGAGTTGAAGTTTTGGTCATCGACTGTTACGAATACTTTAAGTAGCTAGACGCTCATTTTGACATTCTCATTTTTTTATGTAGCAATCCTGTTTCTTCTTCTCGCGTTCTTTCGCTTTTTTCCTCCCCGTAACTTTTATTTGAAAGAAGAAACATACAGGAACAAAATAAAACTTGTTCTAAACATGGATACAATATTTAATATCTAAGGACATTACAAAGTATGTAAATTAGAAGGTGTAAATTATACTGTAGCTCCAGTCTTTCAATGGCAGATATAATTTCAAATGAAGTTAGCGCTTTAACATTAGCTTCTGTAAAATACTGTTGGTGTAGCTTGTTGACATTAACAGAACAAATGTGTAGGATAATGTTTAAGGGTTAGCATAGCTAACTTTTTAGCTAGCAGAATCCACAACTGCCATTAGCTTTCTGTGAAAGTATTGTTTGTGTAGCACATTAACGTTAGCTAACCCTGAGTGTTTAGTGTTTATTTCTAAATGATTTTAGCTGTAAAACACTTGGTTTGATCCACAGTGACTAAAAGCAGCAGGCTAACATGTAACAGAACATGTTAGCCTGCTGCTAACAGAACATGAGCTGCCAATCTCTGCAGTTTTGTGATTCTTAATCTCTTTCCTTCCTGAAACTCTTTCACACCAACTCAAATATGTCTTGAAGCTGACATCTCTGGTGGTCATGGGACCAGAAACACGATGTCCACTCATAGCTGTCAGTGAAGCTTGGTGTCTAAAAGATAACACTGCTGTAAAAAGACCATCTTCAGTTCCCGCTGATATGGAAGATAGGCAGAGCAAGAACCGACTTCCCACATAAAGTCGGAAGTGTCAAAGTATGGTTTTATAGTTTGACACAAAACTATAAAACCATGGATCCTCTCACATTAATCACTTATGGACTAAACAACTGAGCCAGTCTCTCCGTACTCATGAGAAACATGGTAATATTGGGGATTATATGACTGATCTGATCCTATCTGCTACTTTATGATGTTTTCATCCAGAAATGCAGCAGAAAAAAGAAGCTGTTAATCTGGATTACAGCTGGTTCTTGACATTTCATCCCTGGTACGCAGGAAAATGTGTCAAGGTTTGGTAATTTGGGGAAATTCAGGGTTCAACACAACAAATCCATTCTAACTTTGTACCCTTTACCAGGTTCTAACATATAAAGCTAACCTGTCAAAAAAATCCAAAGTGGTCAATATTCTGAACAAATAATTTTAGTAATCGATTATTCTGTTGATTATTTTGCCTATTAGTCCGATTACAAAAATCCCAATAAAGCTTATTTTTCAAAATATTAAAAATACACAAACATTTATTTAATTAAATTCCTTTTTTAAGTAAGACAATTTTATTCCCAAAAATGCAATAATATAGCATTTTATTAGTGAAAGCTTGTTTGACTTAACATCTACAGTTTAAGGCTGAACTGGAGATTACTTTTTTTTATTAATTGATTAATAATTGGATAGCAAAAGGTGATAAATAGGAGACTCTTTGCAGACAAAAAGGGTTTTTTAGTATTAAATGCAAATTGTATATATTGTTTGAACAGTTTTGGCTTAAATACTGCTCTGAGTATGTTGCCTTTTTTGAGTCTGTGTTCTCCAGGTTAACGATTAATCTGATTGATCATTTCAAAACACTAATTTAAATGTCTAATAGTTAATTGAAGAATGCTTAACAGTCGATAACCAAAACAACAAACGTCTAATTTAATTCAACTGAAAGTTTACAAAACAGCTGGAAACATTAGTTTAGGAGGAGCTAAGTGTGCTAAATGCTTTCAAAGTTAGCAAAAGTGCTAAACAAAAATTGCAAAAGCAGCTTCAGGTTTTGCTGCTTCTTGTGTGAAATGACATATGAATGATGTGGTTGTGTTGTTTAACCACCATATGGCTGCAACAAACCAGAAAACCCTAATCTAGAAGCGAACACCAACATATGCTTCCTTAAAGCATTAAATGTGTTAAAGTTGAGACAGATTAGATTTTTGCGGCATGTTGAGGAAATCACAAGCACATCGGAGAAAAACATAAACATGCAACAAAAGTAGTTGGGATCCAAACTTGTTAGGCTGCAGCCAGAATATCCCAAAGGTTAATTCATCAAATGTTGACGCTGTTAATATCTCAGGGTGGGGATGAGGTACTGGGAAGAAGAGGATTCTCAAACCAGTTCAAAATGAACCCAAACATAATGTTCATTTTGAGCCAGTGGTTACCTTTCTGGTTACAAACTGACAAGCACTGAAACCCATCATCCTCCTCATCTGGCAGAGCCTGGCACTCCACAGGGAGGCGACCCTCATCCAGGAGCACCCAGCAACTGTCCCGCAACACTTCGCAGAAACGCCGGCAAGGCAACGCGGGTGGCGCGGCTGCCGGGCCACACTCCGGCACCAAGAGGAGGCAGAGAAACCACTCCATGGCGTGGTGGCAGCGCGACCGCAGCAGCGGCGCCCACTCTTCCAGGAGCGCCCGGACTTCCCCCAGGCTGCTGTGGTTGAAGTAATTGGGCACCGTAAAGTTTTCCCCCATCATGGAGGAGCAGAAAGGTAGAGGGGAATCTAGCTTCAAGCATTGTGAGGAATGAGTTGCAGTTGAGGATTCTGCTGGTGCCTCAACACCTACGACTGCCTGGCTAAGCTGTTGTTCCCCTATTGATGGTTGAGCAGCATCTGAAACATGTGGAGTTGGAGCTAAGTCAAGTTTATTAGCATAGCAAATGAGCAACAAGGCAGTTCAAAGTGCTTCACATCATAAAAACATCATTCAGTCACCAACAAGCAAACTTATCAAGCAAATATACATCAAATATGTTGGTCGATGTTTTAAAGTGTATTTTCTCAGCGGTGAAAATACTGTTGCAGTAATTAATGCCATTAAACATAAACGCCTGGATGAGTTTCTCTAATGTTTCAACCTCCTTCTTCACAATATGTAAACAAAACTAACGAGACATTAGTCCTCTTGAAATGTTTTTCAGGTGATAGGAGACCGACTTTGGAACCATCTTTATGTGGCTCTGAATGTTCAGGTCAGATTTTGGGTCTGATCTCTAGTTTCTAGCTGTAGTAACTGAAGATGGGCTGACTCTAGATCCAAATATAATAACCTCAGTTTTGTTTCTGTTTAGCTGGAGAAGCACTAAAGCGAACTCTTGACTGGACGTTTCATGCTGAGCAGCTGTGGTGGATACATCGGTGCCTGCTGTGTATCTCTGGTTGTGTGATATGAGTTGCTTCTGTTGAGGAAAACGTCTGGTGGGTTAATGGATGCTGACTTGTTACTAGAGGCTAAAATGAAGTCGAAGTCGGTCTGTAAAATGTTTTCACCAAAAGAGTCTGTTTTCTTTGTTTTGGGGTTTCAAGAGGAGAAGAAGGACTCAAGACTAAATTGCTGAACATTCCTAGTGAATCTTCCTTAGGAAACTTCTGGTTTTGAGATTTCAAACTGCCTCCAGTAACAGTGTCATGGGTATTACCTCAGTTCCTGTTAGAAGAACTGGTCTGGAGCCAGATTTTGGATCTAAAACCCTAAACAATCAGATTCTGCATGAGAAGATGTCATTACCGGGTTTAGTCCTGCGTGATGTTGTCCCTGCGGTGGTTTGTCCCACTCCACGCCCCCTCTCTGGTGGCGTTGAAGGAACTACAGTCGTCACTCGAGGACCTTCAGTGGTCTCATCCCAAGTCTGCCCAACTGTTTGGAGCACGTGTCCTTCATCAATGATCTCTGCTCCAGCTGTGGTGCTGCTCTCAGATAGAGGCTCTCCGCTACCTGTCGCAATGCCAGAACCCTCCAGTTCTAACCCGGGCGCCAACGTTGTGCCGGTCTCACTCCAGGACCAGAACCAAGCCTCGGAGTAGACCACCCACAGGGTCAGAAGGGGCAAAACCTTAAACCAGCTCCTCATTGTGGTGTCCAATGAACCGGATGAATCAGCCTTCCAGAGGGAACTATGACATGTCCACGCAGTCCTCACACACTCCTTCCCTCTGCTCTGTCACCACACACACTCCAGCACAAGTGAAGACGAGGGCATCCATTCAGAGGAATGCAGAGGAGGAGGTGTGCGCCGTATTGGCTGCCTTAGTAATATTTATGTTGCTAACTCCTCCTCCTTTTGTGGCAGCAGTGAAAAGCGATCTCTCCTGCTGAGTGATACCTCAGAGTTACAGCAGCCTGTCTTTTCAGGTTACAATACTGATGCTTTCAGAGACGGGCAATTTGTTCCCGTCTTTGTTAAGTTATGTTAATTAGAAAACTATAGATATAGGCTAAGGGTGATTCAGGTTTTCAACCAAAGTTATTACATTATAAACTGTGAGGAGAGTCTGAGAACAGACAACAATGTCCCAGAAACTCAGCTGAAGAACAGAATCAGGCTGCAAATAACTGTCAAAACAACAGAACCGGGACTCAATGAACAAACATACAAGAAGATGTTTTAAAATAACTGATTTCTGAACAACAGCATTAACTTTTTGCAGTGTAGAAAGTCATGATCCTTAGAGATTAAGTTTGGCAGACCTGGTTTAATTGGGCGCCCAAACTGCCACATTTGTTACATTTTCAGCTGCTGTGGTTCTTTCTCTCTGCTCTGAGTCAAACCAACCAAAACCTTTGAGCATCCTGTTCCCCTCCTGGCCTGTTGGGGCGCTGCACCAAGAACCACTGAAGGAAACAACATGAAAACCTCTGAAGACACTGAATGCAACCTCCTTCTTCACAATATGTAAACAAAATTGGAGTGGCATCAGATTTAGGCGGTTGTCGGATTTCTCTTTTTCTGTGGCTAATAGCCACGAGCCATTTCTCCCGCTAACGCTAGCCTAGCATGTTTGTTTTGGTTGTATTTACCCAGAATGCCCTGCGCTGTAGTCCACTTCCTGCTTTTGGAGCGGTCTCCGATCTACTTGGCGTTCACATCCGTGTCAGAGTTCACTTCAAACTAACCAACACCAAGTTTTGTAGGCGGACCAGAGTTCATACCTCCCCAAACGAAACAAGCCAAACTTTCTAGGCAAGCAAACTAGAGCTGGATTGAAGTGGACTAAACGGGGCTGGTGTGAATGCACTCCAAGTTTAACACCACATACAGCTGGACGCACATCTTCCATTAAGTCCATTTTGCATTAATCTAAACTATATTTGCCCAACAGTTTTGGGGAATCATCAGGATGATTTCTTGGTAAATGTGAGACCATAATGAAGCACACTGATGGCTTTAGGTAAAAATTTTGCTGAATTAAACAAATTTTATATTAAAATGACACAAATTGTATAAAAACATTAAGACAGCCCCCATAAGTACCAATTTATACAGTTTTTCTGCAATAAAAATTTGATTTGGAGTTTCAATTATGCTTTAAAACGGACAAATCTGTGAAAGGTAGATTGTTTTTCATAGCACTGGCACTTTATGATGATCTCTAAGTTCCATTCTTACATGGTAATATCTTTAAAATGGTTCTGCCAAAAGTCCAAAGAAAGTTTGGTGAGCTTTTGGTCGTTTATGGTTGAAGGATTACCGTAAAGCCTGTTGAAGAGAAACGTGTCACAATTATTCTTTAAGTTGATTGTTTCAGAAACTCCTCAATAATCCAGGATTCACCTTCCTGCCCAAACTGGTCTCTTATGCAGCCTGTAGGTCTGTTTGACAGAGACCCTCCACAGCCACTAATGGCCTCTGGGTGATAAAAGCAGAAGTCTGTCTTTTCCGTCAGAGTAGTGGGCTTTAAGAGAAACAAAGGTTTAAAGTCATTGATTGAAAAGCAGTCAACGGTTGTCTCTTATGCAGGTGTTTTAATGTCAGGTTGACAACTCTAAGTCTTTGTTTTGCGTCTGCAAGAATTGTGTTTTTGTTGGATTAGATAATTATGTTAAATATTTAATTGTGAAGGAATGTGTTTTTTTTGTAGCGCCTTACAGAAAGTCCCTGAATTTCTGATTTAGACAGAAAAGCAGAAGGTTTTTGTGTTGTCTGTCTGGAGAATGATCTCAGTTTCCCCTCGGGGCGAGAAGGATGCAACCCTTCAAAACAACCAATCACTCATTGTAAAACTGCCAAAACGGGACAATTTGATTACAACTGTGGACATAATGACAACTCCAGGAGGCAAAAGGACTTTCTCGAGTTAACCTTCAACAATGCATTTCAGTAGAGAACCAATTTCAAGCCTCATTTAAAGATTACTGTAAACTCTGGATGGCGATTCCCTTCTTTCTTCTGGTTATCGTACATTTAATCAAGATGTCTTGAAGTTTAAAATAAACTAGAAACTTTACCAATTTCCAATGAGCCGTTGGAAGGAAATGTAGCCAACCAAGCACGGGAGGCCAAACACACTTGGCAAAAGTATTTAGCAAAAGGTTTGCTTGTCAGCAGAAATTGCAGTTTAGGAAGAAAAACAAACTAAGCAGAATCATAAATCACATCCGAAGATGTTTGTACAACTTCAGTCTGCATCTTTTAGCGCATGTAATCTCCAGACATCAAACGCAGAACATTCTTTACGGAGTTTGTCAGAAATTATGTGTGGCTGTTTTCAACGTTTCTTTCATCTCTCGTTGCGCTAATAAAGAGTCTCCTTAAGACATGAAGAAGAGCTGGCTGGAGGACTTCCTGTTTCAAAGTGCTGTCGCACTGTTAATTACAGCTTGAAGGGTTCAAAAGTTGGGACTGTGTGTTTAAGGCTGAGGAAAAAGGAATGGGAGAAGCTTTCTAAATAAGACCTCAGAAAGCATGAAAGGGTTGGTTGGTAACTACGGAGGGCTGATCATGCCAAAACTGGCAACTATAGAGATAAATAAATGGCTTTATAAAGTACTTGACGTGTCAAATATCGCATCCAAAAAATAAAAAAGTTAAATATTACTATTAAATTTTACAAAAGTGTGAAAAGAAAATATTAAATAAAAAAAATAAATGTGTCATTTTTAAAAATTACAGTAAAAAAACAAGAAATACAGATTGTAAAGAGGTTAGTAAGGAAATAAAATTACACTAAATAAGGAAATATTTTAAATAAATAATAAATAAAACAAGATTGAACATTAAATAATAGTGATCATGTTAAATTAACACTGTTGAATTTTATAAAAATATTTTAATCTATTGTCACAAAGTATAATCAAATAAATTGGAAAAGTTCTGATTTTCTGTTTTTGGATACAATATTGCTCACATTAGTTTTTTTATGAAGCCATTTATTCATTTCCATATTTAATGCCAATTTTGGCAGGATCAGTACTCCGTAGTTAAATATGAAGTATAATGGTATCAAAGTGTCTTGTTAAGTGTGATAATGTGATAATGTAGCATTTGTTAACCAATTCAAAGCTAAAATGTGACTTGTTTTCCTTTGTTTACAAACAAAGCAAACTAAAAAACCTTTAGATTTCTTAAACATTACCAAAAGTGACTTTTGGTAATGTTTAAGAAATCCTAAAGATGAGATGAAATTCCAGCCGTGTGTCTGTCCTCACAAGAACAGACAGAAGGATGCAACCCAATGCCAGGAATGAGTCCATCAGAGAGCAGGTGACCGATTGACTCACTGCAGCACCAACATCCCTGCGATTCCCATATCCGATTTCACACCCAGAGGGTTCATTTTAAACACTCTAAATTTAACTTCAGTGACTAATTTAAGACCAGAACAGCTTTAAATAACGAACAGGAAGCTTGAATTGCTCCACTGAAGAGTATCAACACAAAGGAAATGGTGTGGTTTTCCCTTTAGGGTAGGAGGAATCACTAGAGCGCTTTCTGGTAGACACATTAGCTTTGAATGTTTCAGGAAAGTAATTCATGGTTTCTGTGAGGGCAGCTGGTAAATTCAAATAACAAACCTGTACATTTGAGAATCAGGACGTTTAGTGAAAGTAGCCTGTAAATTATGGGAAAAGTTTGGAAAGAAACACTCAGGCTCTGAGAAGGTAATATTTCTTCAGGTAAAAATGTGTCTGATTATTGTCAGATTATTGGCAGCAACCCAGACAATAAAAACCATAACCATTTCCACTGCTGCCAATCTGCTGATGGCGCTTTAGAAATTTTGCTAACTTTGAACATTTAGCGCACTTAGTTTCCCTTGATTTAATTTTTCTGGATTAATTCTAAAGCGTTATTCACACAGCTGCTTTGTAAACTTTAGTTGGGCTCCTTTAATGTTAAGTTCTAGGAAAGTAACCTGGAGGTTCGTTTTACGTCCAAATGTAAGTTCTGGGTACACAGAAAAAATAAAACTTTAAAGGGCACTTGTTATGTGAAATTCACCTTTTGCATGTTTTTGTACAGCCGGTTTTTGGAAAAAAGTTGAATGTTTTTTTTAGTGTCTGGAAAACGAGATATTTCAAAAACATCCCAAATGTTGAGTCACTGTTACCTAGGAACCTCAGCCAAGCCCAGTCTGATTTCCCTGGGTTGTAGCAACCCAAGAGGAGCTCCACCATGGTTGGTCAGCTGGTTTTACCACTGTCTGTGTTGTATAATGGCCGCTGGAAGAGACAAGTGTTTTGTCATTCACTCACTATCCAGAAACAACTTGCTGCATTCTTGTTGTTTGTACAGGAGGCTCTACTAATGCTTTTCAAAGGTTGTATAATTGCTCATCTGTTTGCAGCCATTTTCCTGTGTGAGTGTAAACGTTGAGTGGGGGGCGTGGCCAGCAGCAGATTATTAGGATTTAAAGTGATAAGACAGCCTAAAATTCGTAAAATCTCATTATGTAAGAATAATGAGATTCTTCTTTGCACAATAATTTTGCCCATATACCCATCCTAAGCAGTAGATTTTAGGTAAAACAGACCATAATAACCAGCCTGGCTGCAGCTTGGCCTCCATCCGCTCCAGATTTGAGCATTTTAGCAGCACCCCTCCTCGCCTTGCTCATCACGTTGAAAGACCCTAATTTAAACGACATCTCGTCTTCCATCTCTCAGATCTCTGAGCAGTGAATGTGTGTCACTGAGTGTGTGCGACAGCCAGAGAAAGAGGAGTGGGGGGTTGTCTAACAGAATGGAGGTCACGGGGTCACGGTTATCGCGCTCCGAGGGGAAGGGTTCTGGTTTCCCACAGATGGAGACTTATCAGGCCTGCAGGGGCAGGTTCTGACTGGGCCACTCCGCCTGAGGGATGAATGTGCCCCGGTTAGACATCAGGCCATAAACTGTTAAACTTTCTCAGAGAAAGTCAAACAATAAATGGAAGACATTGAGAAAAAAACCATCCAACCTTTGAGTTACAACATCTGGTAAATTTAACTTCCATGAAAAGTTTCAGGTGTCATTTTGGCCAAATTTTCCCAAAAATATGTCCAACAGTACTGACTGTCTTCTGAAATCTCCAATAATGATGATTAGGGACAGGCCCAGAGTGCAGTCAGCCCAGTATGGTAGCAGTTCTCAGGCATGTCTCAGGAATGTGGCTTCCATTGTCTCCGTGAGAAACCCAAGGACATTCCTGGAAAGTCTGGTGGCTCTAAAATGTCTGCCGTAGTATTCTGCATTATTTCTTACTTCACAGAAGTGGGTTTGAGTTCTGCCGGGCCACGGATTTCCATACCGTTTGTAAAGTTACTCAGTCAAAAAGTGCAGCAACAATTTGGGTTATTTAGTCTGTTAGAAGAGGAAAAACATGGCCGTTCTTTTTTAAATGTCCTATTTTCACATAAGTTTTTCATTCTATTTTAAATGTCACAGTTTCAAACTAAATATTTAGTTTACAAAGCTAGCTCAGAGCTAGACATTTAGATAGTATCCATATTCTGTTGCCTGTAGGTAGGAGTCAAAAATCACTCCAGGAAGAGTTTAAGAAATTTGCAATGTTTTGGTATTACACTTACAATTCTTAGCAACATAATTAAATATGTAGCTCCATATGAAAAATTATTTTGAAGCCACATTTATTTGTAAATTTATTTGACATTTAGTTTGAAGCTAAATATTTAGCCTGCTAACTAAAAATTTTGTTTTAAGCAAAGAAATTTGATTAATTAAATATTTAGCTGGAAGTGAAATACAGTATATATAGCTTGCTAGCTAAATAAATAGCTTAAAGGAAAAACATTTAGCTTGCTAACTGAATGTTTAGTTTTAGTCTGAACTTAACTAAACACTTAGTTTGAATCTAAATATTTGGCTTCAAATGAAACATTTAGTTGGGCGTCAAACATTTAGTTTTCTAACTAGACATTTAGCTTGAAGCAATACGTTTTGTTTTTTTAATGCATGAGAATGCGTCTGCTGGTTGGTTGAAGCTCGGCTCCATCAGTCAACTGAACGTCTGCTGCAGATTGAGCCTGCAGGGTTCCTGCTCAGACAAGCAGCAACAGCCTGGCTGTCACTCTCTGGGAGACGCATTCCTTAACAACGGGGAAAACGCCGCCTGCGGCGCAGAAACAGCTACAGTATCAACCAGAGCTGGATCTGCTGGATCTGTGTTCAGCCTGCGAGACTCAGAGTTTTACTTTAACCGCTCTGATCAAGATGTACGTCTCAATGTAAACCCAAACACTCAAGCAAATAAATCATTACAATAAGATTAAAATATCACAACAATCCATTGCTGCTTTTTAACCTCAACGGTTAAAGATTTAATCAGACCTTTTGATTGATGAGTGTTGATTCTCACAGGCTGGATTTAAAAACTGACATCATCAGTGTCAGACTTCTGTTGTGGTTCCTGAATTTATTTATAATAACAGCAGGAAATTAAATCTGCACTGCAAAAACACAAAATCTTACCAAGTATTTTTGGTCTATTTTCTAGTGCAAATATCTTATTACACTAAAAATGAGACATAGATAACTTAGAAGTAACCTTTATTTAAAATATAGGAGCTTGTTTTAAGTCAGTAGCTACTTAATATTGCCATAAAAATTTTGTTCCACTGGCAGATAATTTCATTAACAACAAAAGAAAAATATGATGTGAAAAATGTCTTATCAGTGAAATAATCTGCCAATGGTACTGGGCAACATCAATGAATTATTTACTTAAAACAAGTGCTAAACTTGATCAAACAGTCTCGTGATTTTAATGCTCTCAGGTGAGACTGGAGCGTCATCCTGCTGCACGTGCTGCAGAAACAGAGATAGAAAGGTGAGATGGGAAATGGCGCCCTCTGCTGTTTATAATGAAAACAAACATCCATCAGCCGCCTTTGTAATCTAACCACAACACTTTTTAAAACCCTGACTCTGATGTATAAAAAGTTTTCAACACCAGGAACATAACAGATTAAAATAACTGTCCTGTAAATGAGCAAATGACCAGAAGCAAGCAGCAGGTGATGCTCTGCTGACAAAAACCCACCTGGGGAAAATCAAACACGCCGTCATGAAGCTGTCAGCGCCTGGCAGATTGGAGCCAGAACGCTGCAGGAGGGAAATAAAAGGCGGCGTTTTGATTCTGTTTCTGTCTGATGCTGCTGCAGATAACGAAGTCGTTACAGGCTGCTTGTTTCCGTCTGCGGCGCAGACCGCAAACACGCAGCGCTGAGCTGATCAGGTTTAATCTGGCGCATTGAAACTCAGCTGCAGGGTTTCTCCTCGGTTTTACTCCAGATATCCAAACTTCTGTCATCAGCAGGAAGTTCAGCTGATCAGGTTACCGCCTGCTGCCCATCACTGCTCTGGGTAGTAAATGATTAAATTAGATTTACTGAGATTAAATGAGTCTGAGGCAGGAGGAGATTTACAGATTAGAATAATGGAATAATCTGAAATTAACAGGCAGGAAATTATTAGAAAAAAATATTATGAAAATATGGATGGATGGATGTTGGATAAACTGATGGATGGATGGATGGATGTTGGATAAACTGATGGATGGATGGATGGATGGATGTTGGATGGATGGATGGATGGATGGATGGATGTTGGATGGATGGATAAACTGATGGATGGATGGATGGATGGATGGATGTTGGATAAACTGATGGATGGATGGATGGATGTTGGATAAACTGATGGATGGATGCCCATAATTATTTTTTAAACTACCAGAACAGAAAAAGTCTAAAACAGTTTTTATCTTCTTCTTTCTATCGATCTGATTAATAGTGTCATTTAATCCCATTTCATCCCATTTAATCCCGGTTCACCATTTAAAACCAGTGTTTCTCAATTCCAGTCCTCAGGCCCCCCTGCCCTGCATGTTTTAGGTGTTTCCCTTCTGCTACACACCTGGATTGAATCTATGGGTGATCATCAGGTTTCTGCAGCAGTTGATGGTCATGCAATCATTTGAATCAGCTGTTCTGGAATAGAGGCACATCTAAAACATGCAGAGCAGGGAGGCCTGAGGACTGGAATTGAGAAGCACTGGATTAAAACAAACATCCTGTTTTTGTTCTCACTGAATCCATCATTTCTCTGGTGTGATTCCAGGTTCCACCAGCAGGGGGCGACCCAGCCCCAGTGAGGTCAGCTGAGGGGTCAGAGCCAGCAGGTGACTCTCAGCCAACCAGAACATCTGAACACAAGTAAAGACAAGCAGCTCCGTGTTCCTGCTGTCCTCCGTTTCTATCCTGAAAACTTTCACACTTTGATTCCTCCAGGTTTTAAAACAAACACAGAGGAGGAAGTGTTGCCGGCGGCAACCGGTTCGCCGTGTGTAAACCCGGAGCGAGGGGTCACGGCGCCCTGACTAATCATTCACCTGGAGGAGACGACCCTCCCTCTGCAGGAATCCGGACCCGGGGTCGCCGGGGTAACCGGGTTCAAAGGGCGCGCCGCCGCCTGGCTGCACATTTACAGCCGGGGGTCAGGTAAAGAACGCAACGCGTCTTCATCGGGTGAAAAGAAAGTACACCCCTCACTGTGTTCAAGCAGGATCTGAAATTATTTAACTCTCATTCTGTAAATTCAATATGCAAAAGTGGAGTTTGGAAAAAAATAAAATAAGTAAAGTAAGTACACCCCAGCGCCTAGCAGCTGTTAAAGCCATCTCTCTCTCTCTCAGCTGCTTGTTTTAGCCCAGTTTTCCTTCCATTGAGCTTCAGTTTAGGTCTGAACTTTGACTAGGCCATTGGGACACTGGATTAGGTTCCAACCATTTATTCATCCTTTTCAATTAGTGGAGTAAAATCTTGTCCTTCGTTTCCTCTTCAACTCTTGTCCTGTCATGAACATTGACCTTTAACCTGCTGAGACCTGTAGAGTCTGATTTGAAGCTGTTTGTTAGCTTAGATAGTTTGACCTTTAACCCTGAACAGACTGATGGGGAGCAACAGTTGCTTTTCTGAGCTCCAGGCTGACATTGTTCCATCTTGGCTTTGCTTAAATATGGGAGCTCTAACTGATGATGATCAAGATACCAGTCTATAATTAGCATCAGCTAGCTAATTAATCAGGTAATTAGTGCTATAATTAGCATTGGCTAGCTTGTCCAGTGGAGAATCAATGGTATATCTCCCACTAATGATTGGTGTGGAAACTGGTGGCGAACATCCTGAAGCTGAGTCAGGGTGTACTTTCTTTTTCACCACATCTATATTCCTAAAGATGACAGGAAAAGTGAAGCTGTGTGAGTCCAGAGGTGCAGAGGTTGGTGCAGGAGCGGCACATTCCAGCTGTTCGCTCCAACATGTCGGAACGTCTCCTTCCTCAGACATCCGACTCCCAAAACCAGGTCAAAGGGTCCGACTGGGGGCCAAACGCCAAACTACACACTGCCTGCTCATAGAACTACCATTTATCATCATTTGAGGGGAACAGAACAACACCTGATGAGAGAGGATGAGCAGTGGACCAATAACCGGATAAAGAGGAAAGAATAAACGATCCAGATGCTTTATTAAAGTGAGGAGATGATACCCATCTTGGCCTGTCCGGGTTTTCCCTCAGGACCGTTCCGGCAACATGTCCGCCCTGCTCTGGAGGAACAGGAAGTGCTCTCTGGGGATTGGCTCCTCCAGACGGTTGTTTGTATCCCGGGTCTCACTGAAGCCGTTTTCCCACACGAGAAAACGCAACGGGAACGTTCTGGGAATTCAGAGTTTCTGTCCGTAAAGTAAGCAAAGAAAAGAGCCGTGTGAAGGAAGGAAGAAAGAACTGATCCGCAACGAGGGAACGGCACGAAGCTGAACACCGAGAGGAAGAGGCTGCATGCAGCAAGCAGAGGGAATTCTGGGAAAATTCCTTCCTGGTCTGGAAAATTTGATACTTATTCATCCATCCATCCAATGATACAACTATTAGTTCATGTAACCATCCATTCAACCAACCAACCATCCATCCATCCATCCATCCATCCATCCATCCATCCATCCATCCATCCATCCATCCATCCATCCATCCATCCATCCATCCATCCATCCATCCATCCATCCATCCATCCATCCATCCATGTTTCTTGTGTCTTTATCTTTTGTCTTTTTCGCTGGAAGAAAAAGCTGTGAAAAGATGCCAGGATGTTTAACAGAAAATGAGCCACCATGTGGGAACATTAGTCACGCTCCATGTTGAAAGAATCTGAGACAAACTGTTTATTTGGTCTCAGTTTGTTTCCGTAACAATAACAGACCAAGGCTGTTTCTCCAAACCACTCATTTGCAGCTTATTAAGGTTTTCTTCCTCTCCTGCAACATAAACTGAAAGCTGAGACCTCTGTTTTATCTACGCAGTAGAAATATCCAAAGCAGACTGTATTCACCAGCATTTCATCTGCTGTGCAGTGCAGCAGGTTTGAATTCACAGTTCATCCGTGTGTCACGGCCATAACGGGACAACGGAAACATCCAATAAAGACTCGATTCGTGTTTGTTTCTGCCTGGTGACTCACTCAGAAATGAACAAAAACAATGCTGTGTTGGTTTGTAGCAAGCATGAGTCAGGAGCGAGCGTTTTCTCCGACCTGCGAACAGACGGAGGGGAACTCCAGGGGCTGAGTTCGCCACAGAGAGGCTGGCTTGTGTTTGGGACGCCATATGAACGAGACAGAGTATTGATTTATCAAGCAAAGGACAATAAATGACATCAAAGTGATGAAGGTTTCGGTCTCGACATGAAACTTTAGAAAGTAACAGCAGTTCTGGGAAGAGCAATGTACCGCTTCAAAACGCTTCTGTGCTTAAAAGGTCATCTGGTGATCTAAACTGGTGCTTAAAAACAGAAAATTAACTGCAGGTTTCTGGACGCAATGAGTGCTTCAAACAACATCAACCAAACTGTTTTCTTCTGCCAGCTAAACCAAAACACATGGGTCATATGGTCCAGAGACTGACGGTGGTCTACTGACACGAGTGAAAGGAACCGTTTTATCCAGTCAACCAGGCATGGAGGAACGGTGAAACAGAAAGGACACACCCGTATCACAGATCCAGCCGACCAGACGCCATCGGAGGCAGTGATCCCCCTCCTCAGCAACCTGATTAACCACAATCTCTTTGGTCACCTTTAGGCAATCAATTCAATCTGATCCCAAAAAGCAATTCATGTGATTCATGACTCAATGTCATGAATCATTGAGTCATGACATTGACTCAATGATTCATGACTCAATGATTCGTGACATTGAGTCTTGAGGTACTTGAACCTCAAGAACAGATGAGAAACATCTCTACTAAAATCTGGAAAATGTTTCACAGACATTTTTAAGGCTTAGAGACTCTACAATGAGAACCATCGGACAGCGGAGAGGCCTTGAGTTCATCAGCGGCTCATCCAGGACGTCACATCCTGAGCAGGTCTGGACGCTCAATTCCCTTTTTTTTTTTTTTTTATTTATTTTTTTGCCCGGTTGTTCATACTACTGATTAAATGCGACTGCAATCAGTCTTCTGAGTGAACAATTTATAATTAAACATAAATGTCATAAAGCAACGTGCCATCTACGGATAGTTTGTTCCATCAATGGGAGCCGACAGTATCGTCAAGATCATAAGACAAAGGAAGCTCATGAAAAGAAATCCCCACTTATACCAACGGGATTCTGTAGAGAAGTCCGTTTGCATGTGTAGTCAGAACCAAGAATGGCAGGATTGTGATAGACTGCTCTCATGTTTCATGATTATAATTTTATGCCCAGTTTGGCTTCTGGTGCAGAATTATGATGTGTGTCTCACGTCTCTGATGTAAAGGTCGGATAAAATGCAGCATGACTGTTCGGATTGCAGATGCTTTGAAAACTGTCGGATACAATTTATTTCCATATCTCGAAGTGGCACAGATTGGAATTTTTTGTGCAGTGAAAGATCAGAATCAGGCCGTTCAGATTGCCATGAAACGGTTGGATAATGGTCACATTTGCCTGCTGGATGCAGTTGTGTGACGACCATCATATCGTCCTCCCCTTCTTGTCAGAACCTCCTTGACGAACTTTTCTGGAAACTATTGAGTGTTTGGTCAGAATTGAGAGGATGTCTGTTTATGCAGGAAACGGCCTCATCTACTCAACTTCCAGAGATTTTCAGTCAGAGACCAGGATGACCAACCGAGGGATTTGAGAAGACGAGGAAGTACGTACCGTTAGATCAAACGTGCAGCGGGTGAACTGACCGTTCTTTTTCTGTTGCTGGAGCTCATCAATCATCGTGTCCTCCAAACTGTGAACTGTTAGAGCCGATCCTCTCTGCCATGATCTCTGTGTTTACTATGCTGGTGTAAACAGCATATAGGACAAACAGCATGATGATATTACAGGGAAAGAGGTTTGGTGTGTCTTGTGGGAAAATTAACCTCCCACAACCTCTTGACCGCCCATCAACTGTATGACTTTGGTCCCACCTTCCTGGACCCGTTAGGCCAAAACACCTAAAGCTTTCCAGGCCTCATAGTTTCAGCTGAGACAAGATAAGATGGAGTGATTGGGGTTAAATTAAAGAGTTTCAACCCCAAAGATCCTTTCTTCATGTCTTCTCCTGTCATAATGTCACAATATTTTGAAAAAGGAATGAAACTCATCTGTTTGTTTGGTTACCTAATTAGCCTTTTTGTCTTATTTACCCTTCATCTTTTCCTTCTTCCTCCATCATGCCAAAGGTAAATACTCTGGAAATTCTTATTCATAATCCGACTGTAAACGCTGGAAAAGCTGCAGATGAAAGCCTTCCGAAACGACAAGACGATACAGGCAAACCTGAATGCTGCTGAGTCATCAATTATCAGACAGCACATCATCATGAACAGCCACTGAAGGTAATGTCTGAGCCAGCTTCACCTAATGAGCACCAGGTCTGCTTTTCACATCAGTTTCACAGAGAAACTGATGGCTCTGGCTTTTTGTTTCCACACTTAAGTCTCACCACATAAATGTTCATTTAGAAGCACATGTTTTGACATGAAGACTAATTTAATGAATCCGTTCTTAACTCCAAGCTCCGGATTTTGTTTCCTTTCTTAAAAATTTCCTCCATTTATCAGAATTATGTGGCTTTAATGCTGTTCTCCCACCTGATAGTCTGGTAGACTCGGTTTGTTTGGGGAACAAAATCACAATATTTGTAACATTTTCAGTAATGGTTTGTACCAAACCAACGAAACCCTTTGAGCAACCTGTTCCCCTCCTCGCCTGTGGGGGCGCTGCACCAAGAGGCACTGATGGAAATGATATAAACAACTTTGAAGACACTGAGTTCAACTTCCTTCTTCATAAAATGGAAACAAAAATGGAGTGCAGTCAGATTTTAATGGTTTGAGGATTTCTCTTTTGTCTTTGGCAAACGATCATGAGACATTTCTCTCGCTAGTGCTAGACTCTCATGTTTGTTTTGGTTGCGTTTTCCCAGAATGCCTTGGACTGTAGTTCACTTCCTGCTTTTGGAGCGGTCTACAACCGCTGAAATCTGACGCCACACAATTTTTATTTCCATTTGGTGAAGAAGGAAGCTGTGCTCAGTGTCTTCTTGAGATATTTTTGTGTTGTTTCCTTCAGTGGTTCTTGGTGCAGCGCCCCCCACAGGCGAGGAGGGGAACAGGTTTTTAAAAGGGTTTGGTTGGTTTGACTCAGTGCAGAGACAGAGAACCACAGCAGCTGGAAATGTAACAAATGTTGCAGTTTTAACCTCCCACAACTTTCAATCCTCTAAGTCTTTGATTCTTGGGGAATATGAGCCCTGATAACTTAGAGTTAATAGTTATCCAATAACATAGAGCTGGGATTTTATTTAGGAGCATCAAAGATTACAATTTCACAAAAGAATACCCTGAAGTTTATGATTGTAGCATGGTAAAAGGTGTAAAAGTTTAAGATTTTAAGATCCTTTATGATTTTATCTGCAGAAATGCATCCGAAAAAGAAATCAAATTTCCACAACCCAAACCTCTGATGTCTTATTACTGATTTCACACTCCAACCTGAGCAGCTCCTGCCCATGAGCTCTGAAGCCTGAAGTGAAAACATTCCAGGTCAAATTATCCCGGCAGAACAAAAAAATCTGTCAAACAAAAACGGGACAAAGCAGAGAAAAACTGCATTCCGGTCATGTTGGTTCAGGATTCGCAATACCCGAATCTCCTGCATGTGAAGGAAGAGCAGCAGCTACGTTCACCGCCTGGGGGGGGAAACGTTTGTTTGGTCATTCAGACAGGCGACGGTTTGATTCCCTGGAGAGATTTACGGCAGTAGTGAAGGGTATAATAAAATGCTGGCATGGGGGCGGGGGATTTCGATCCACAAGTGATGCAGCTAACATCTGTCGGACTTTAATGACGGCGTGTAGGAGGAGAGCAGCAGGCAGAAAGAGAAAGGGAGAGGTTGTGGTTGAATTCATTCCACCGGGTCGACGTGGCCCTTCACTTCCTAAACACTAAAACAGGGATTTGCTTTGCATTGAGCCGCTCTTCAGACGGCTGCAGAATCATTTTCTGAGGCTCAAGTAATTATTTGAGGGAAATTACTCCTAAACTCCCCAAAGAAACCACAGAAATATCAGGATAACGGTTTGGTAAAATTCATTAAATGCAAAGGAGTGAAGTTAGGCTTTTACAGGTGGTCACTTATGCTTCCTTGAACAGGTTAGGATTGACCTATGGCCTATACAAAACATGTTCACTACATTTTTCACTCCAAATCTTTCTTAGCTAAAGAAATCTGAACTGTTTTAGGGCCTCTGTCACTTTAAATCCAAATAAACAGCAGCTGACCGCGTTCAACATTTACACTCACGTGTGAAAATGGCTGCATACATCTTTGACAAGCAAAAGTCGGTCCTCCTGCGCAAACACCAAGAATGCCGCAAAGTGATTTCTGTTCGGCAAGTCAATAACAAAACATTTCACTGCAAAAACACAAACTCATACCAAGTGTTTTGCTCCAGTTTCTGAATGTTTTAGTACACAATAAAACAAAACTAACATTACAAATGACTTTTAAGCAAAATATAGGAGTTTGTTTAGTAATAATTCCTTAATATTAATGGGCAAAGTACTAGTTAATAAGGAAAATAATCTGCCAGTGGAACTAGTGCTTTGTCCCCAAATATTAAGGAATTATTAACTTGAATCAATCTCCTATTTCTTACTGAGAAGTTACTTGTAAGTTAGTTTTATCTTATTTCAAATGTAGTAAGATATTTGTACTAGAAACTCGACCAAAAATACTTGATAAGTTTTTGTGTTTTTGCAGTGCAGTAGCCATTGTTCAGGACATACAGCAGTAAAACTAGATGACCAAACATGCTGGAGCTCTGCTTCGGTTGCTAGGTAACGGCCTTGGGCGTGGCTTGGGTTGCTAGGTAACAGGCCTGAATGTAACTTAACATTTGGAAGGTTTTTGAAATGACTCATTTTCCTGACACCAAAATCATAAATTAATTTCCAAAAACCGACTGGGTGGGTTTGTTTTAAACAGTTGGGTTGTTTTTAAAATCAATTGAGACCCAAATGGAAGCATAAAAATGTGCCAAATGAGAATTTTTCACCATAAGAGCCCTTTGATTTTGCTCTTTTGGAAAAAAATAAATGTGCTTCTGATATATTTGGTCTGGTTTTCTTCAGATTACCGTCTCCTACAGACCAGAGACCGAACGGCCGCGTCCTTTCATCCTCCACATCAGAGATCTGACAGAACTCGTCTAAATGTGTCGCATTATTTGCCCTGGTGTCATTTAGCAGCAGCAGAAGAAGAAAAGCTCTGTGTTTGAGCAGCGGCTGCTTTTCACTGCAGGTTCGTTGAGCAAATACTTGGCTCTGATTCTGACACTGATATACCCTCCTTTATGATATTTGTGTTTTTAGTGTCAAAGCCTCACAGATGCCTGAACTCGTTCACCTCAAACAAAATGAGTTCACTCCACTCATATTCATGCATTTCTATTACATTCAGTAAAACTTTGGAGTAATTAAGGGATGTTTGGTCCTATAAACAAAATGTAAACTGTAATGTGGGATTAAATACAAGTTGGTTCAGCAGATTAAGTTAAAACTATGGGGTTTTTTTTCTGTTTAAAATATTTTCTAATTAGCAATCAGCAGAAACAACTTTACAGAATCAGCATACTATGGTAATAATTGTGCTAAACCTAAAACTGATCATAAACATTAATTACGCCAACACAATATTTAGTGGAAGCTAATGCTAAAGCGCTAAATTCAATTAAAATGTTTCTGCCCTGGAAAAAGACTACAACCCTTAAACTCTGCTTCAGTTTTGACATAATTTACTTGTTCTAATGCCTTTACATTTTGTTTTTATGATATTTATTGTTCTCTATTGTCTGCTTTATTTTGTTCTTGTTTGTTTCTAGATTGAAATAAAGTTATTGAGGGAAACAGAGAGAGAACATGAGGACAGGAAGCAGAACTGCTGTGCAAACACTCTTCACTCACTTCAAAATAAGAGCATGAATATAAACGGCTAAGTACAAATTCTTAACAGTCAATAAGCAAAACTTCAACAAAGATGTTGAACTTTATTCAACTGAAAGTTTAGAAAACAGCCAAGTAAATTACAGTTTAGAATTTATCCAGAAGGTAAAACCGCTAAGCTAAAAATTAGATCCGCTGTTAGTGCATTAGCAGAAGTTTGTCCACCATTAGAAGTACTGTTTTCAAAATTAGCTAAGTGCTAAATGAAGAATTAGTTCTGCTATAAACACATTAGCTTCTACTGCGACACAGCATATAATCACAAACCCGCCATTTTAACAGTCAGACACGGTGGTGGAAGCATGATGATATGGGCTTGTTTTACAGCCATGATCTCCTCTAAAGACTAAAGTATTCTAATGCGAGTCCATCTGTCCAACATTGTCATCAAACACAGCAGAATCGAGGTCCTGCAATGGCCTAGTCAAAGTTCAGACCTCTATGTGATTGAAATGCTTTGGTGGGACCAAAAGCAGAAGCAAAAGTCTGGAAACCTCCAGGATCTGAAGCAAGAATGAGGCTCTAACCGTGAGTTTGTGACGCTTCTATCGTCCTAACCCAAGTTTAATCGAAATAAGCACCAAGACAAATGGAGACAGCAGAAATCTTTCAGCTTCAGGGATATTCCTGCAATCTGAACCGAACTGAACCGAGGAGCTCTCCACCGCCGTCCTGCTGCGTTTAGCCGCAATGGGTGGAGAAGCTAAGTAAGGATACGCCGCTTTTGTCTGCGCTCAGGCATTCCCCCTGAGCGCAGACTTTTCACCAGGGAGATTTCCCTGTGTGTGTCACTCAGAAACGAGACAGAGATCCAGAAAGTTACAACTGGAGCTGCACACACACGCAGGTTCATGCGGAGGCATTCCTGTTGGAAGGAGGAGGAGTGGATGTTTATATGTGTGTGGCCTCGTTCTCCTTCCAGACCAACAATGCGCCATTCAACAACAGAAAGTACATAAGCCTCGACAGCTACAAATTGTTACAGGAAGGGCGTTCAGAGGCTGGAGTTTATGAAGTGAGAGGAGATAAAATACACAAACACGGATGGGAAAATGGTTTCAGGGCAGCTAATGAATCTGGACGTCTCCTACATCTGAAGAAGATGAAGTAAACGTTCTCATGGTCATCTGCTAAAACCTACAGAAGCATTTAACTTCCAGACCTTGGAAATAAATTCAGGAATGTATCTTTTCATAACAGGATCTGAATTATGACATCTTAAAAAGGCATAAAGGGGTTTCCTCTGACTGCTTCTCACCCTGTTTCTTCTAGTCGACACTTAAATGCCCCAACAGGTGTTGCTGATTTACTGCTACCACCTTTATTTTTTAAACAAGAAGATATTTTGGTTTTAACAAGAAATAAATCTCATTATAACAATTTTTTTTTTTTATCTCATCCAAACAAATTTTGGATTTCATTATAACGTAAAAACCAGTGGTGAGCACTAAAAGTTAGCTGCACTAATCCTAAAGTACTGACCGTAAATATTAGGTCTGCTAATGCTGAAATGCTTCACCAACACAGTATTTTGAGGAAGCTAACGCTAAACCGATAGACCAACTTGGTATTTAAAATAAGCTAACGCTGAAGCGCTACACCGTATGTTAAAGAAGCTAATGCTAAGGCGTTATACCTACATGTTATTTTAAAGACACTAATTCTGAAGCGCTGAATTTAACCATGATGTTGTAACCTTGAGCATCAATTTAATGGTAATCAATCTCCACCTACTTCAAAATAAGAGCAGGACTTGCCTTTAAGCTTCAACACAAATGTTGAACTTTATTTTACTGGAAGTTTACAAAATAGCCAAGTTAATTATCGCTTGACAATCTGAATGGAAAATTAATTTAGCAGAAGCCAAGTATGCTAAAGGTTTTCAAAGTTAGCAGAAGCGCTAAATGAAGCAATAGCTCTGCTATTAGCGGAAGTGTGTCCACCACTGGTTAAAACACTTGCAGCATGTTGGTTGGCTCTAATCCTTCAGCGACCCTCGGAGGCCACAGCAGCTTCGTGATTTACTCTGAAAAGAAAATTAAATCCTTAAATTAAAGGTGCAGTCCGTAGCAGCAATGGTCTCGTCCATCTGTGAGCTTAAAATAGCAAAAGACTGAAACATTTCAACCGCAATAAGAAGGAAACTTTCCAACTTTGCAGGTTTTTAGGTCAGATCAGACCTGCTGGATACCTCAGCAGTTAACTCAATATCTCTGCAGGGCTGGGTGGAGGTTTGCACGGCCGGGAAGCTTTAAACCAGCGCCGCAAACTCCTCCGCTAATCCGCTAGTAACAAAGCTAATGTTTTGTTTAGTGCTTCTGGTAACTTTGAAAACATTTAGCATACTGAACTTCCCCTAAATTAATTTTCTGTTCAAATTCTGAAGTGCTAATTAAGTTAGTTGTTTTGTAGACTTTCAGTTAAATAACGACCAACTGCTTCTTCTTTCACGTTATTTAGCATTAGCTTCACATAAACACCATTTTGCTATCTCACTTTCACATTTTTGTTTCGTGCTTTTCCTAATTTTGAAAATGTTACTTCCACCAGAGGCCCACTTCTGCTTTTCTCATCACTTTAGTACTTTTAATAAGTTTTAAATGGTTTAGCAATTAGCTAAACAATTTAGCTTCTGTTCGGCAAATTTTTCCAGATGAATTCTAAAGCACAGGTTTCAGGTTAAAATTTATTTAACACACAGTTAAATACATTTAAACATCAACAATCAGCTTTCCTGCCTCATGTTCTTTAGCATTAGCTTCAGCTAAACTCTGTTTTGCTTTCACATTTTTGTTTAGCATTTTTGCTCATTTTGAAAACGTTATCTCCAGTGGAGGGAACGCCTCCACCAATCATCTATGGTGCTAACGGCAGAGCTAATTTTTCACTTCACACTTCAGTGATTCTACTAATTTGAAATTGTTTAGCGTACATAGCTTCTGTTAAGCTAACTCTTCCAGATAAATGCTAACGCCTTATTTGTGTAGCTGTTTTGCACAGTAAAAACGTAGGAAGTGGAGAACAACCAAACTGCAGCCTATTATCTCCCTGCTGAGTTTATCAAGGAATAATTTGTAGCCTGTGGACGCTTCGCCTCCCGTAGCGAACCTGCCGTGATATAGTGACGCTTGGAGAGCAGCCAGATTTTTTGTTAGCTTAACGCGGCCCTGCAGCAGGGGAGGTTTGGCTTGACTTGCCCTCAGGTTAAACATGGAGTTGAAGGTTAAAGAGAAGCAAAATGAAATCATCCATCATGTCAGCGCTTCCAACAGTTTCTGTGCGCTTCCCTCCTTAACACAAAGGTAGTTAAAGACATTAGCAACCGTGTTTATTAGAAAACTCTGAGGATATACGGCTTAATGCTGGTTTCTGCAGCTGGAGGGAGGCTCCTGCAGATGCATACCTCAAACAGCAAAGTGCTTTAACATGCTGAGGTCTCTGCAGTGGCTTTAAGAGCGAGTTGCAGCCTGTAAAATGACTCAGGTTGTGTCTAAGTGAGACTCTGACAGGTAAAACCCTGCTTTCCTTTGTGTTTGTCTTTCTGCCTTTGTTGCTTTTTCATCACAGTGCTGCATTAGAAGCTGTCCAATAATGTCAGGAAATAAACTTTATAGCTTAGTTTGTGTGGGAAGGGGGTGGTGTGTAGGTCTGATTAGTAGTTATTCACAATATGAGAGCTGGAAACTTGTTTCATATTTTTTTCTTATTTATGATTTTCTGCTCTTAGATATTGTATTTACATCTTGTCCTCTACTATCTATTTAGTTCCTGGACGTTTCTTGTTTTAAAGTTATTGGGGGAAATAAGAGAGAGAACTTGAGGGCAGGAAATGCTGCGTAAACAGTCTGCACCTACTTCAAATTAAGAGCGTGAAGATAAATGTCTATTTGCACAAACCAAAACTTCAACACAGACATCAAACTTTATTCAACTGAAAGTTTACAGCCAACTATATTAATGCTTTAAAAGTTATTCTGAAAAAAAAAATTAGCTTAGGGGAAGCTAAGTGTGAGGGAGGAAACAATCAGTTTACAAAACAGCTACACAAATCAGAGCTTTTAGCATTTATCTGGAAAACTGATTTAGGGGAAGCTAAGTACGCTAAACAAATTCAAAGTTAGCTGAAGTGCTAAGTGAAAAATTAGCTCTGTTGTTAGCGTATTAGCCGATTGGGGGAAGTGTTCTCTCCACTGGAAGAAACGTTTCAAAATTAGCAAAAGAACTAAATAAAAAATGTGAAAGCACTTTAGCAACATGTTGTTCAGCTGAAACTAATGATAAAGAACGCGAGGAAGGAAACAGTCCATAATTTAAAACACAACGTTTTCAAACTAGCCGACTATATTAGCACTTTATAATTTATCTGGAAAATCTGTTTAGGGGAAGCTAAGTGTGCTAAACATTTTCAAAGTTAGCTAAAGCGCTAAGCTAAAATATAGCTCTGTTATTATTAGGTAATTAGCTAATAATAATTAGTTGTAATAGTGTGCTCACTATTACAACTAATTATGATGCAAAACATAATTTGGACAATCAACTTTCTCAATAAAAGAGCCCAGATTTGGATTAGCTTTCCACCAATAATCAATAATCAAGTTTAATGACTTGATTGTAGGTTTTGATCTTTCTTTGTATTTTTAATTTTAAAGGTTAACTTCTAAATGCTGAACCAGCAAATTATCCTTTGCTGGAGGGGCTGCAGACGAGACAGCGGTTTATTTTAAAATGTTTTATTTCTTTTCCTGCTCAAATAAATGTGAAAGACCGGTAAGGACTTGGCAGATTTTTTTATCACCTAAACAAACCCGGTGAGACAAAGAAAGAGGTGGTGACTAATCCAAACTGTGGAGAGGTTTTTAATGCACAATCAGCAAAAGTTCAAGAAGCAGATGAGACAAGTCCAAACCAACACCAAGCGGCTAATTTGGGAGTAGCCAATACCTGCAAGTGATTTCTCAGATTTAATGAGCATTTTCTCTTAAATGAACCGCGTTGGAGGAGCATAATTAGATAAAGAGAAAGAATATGATCCATTTAAAAGCCACAACCTGACTCAGATGTTTAGCAGAGATGGATGCCCTCCGGTGTAATTCACAGGGAGCTTCTGAGTGTTTCTTAATCTAGTCAGTCTAACAGCAGAGTCACTACAGGTGCTTAAATCTGCAGCGGCTGAGCTAAAAGGTGCCGTTCTGAAAGCTAAGGAGAAAAACCAATAATAGCCTGAGGCTTCGGACCAAGTAACAGAACTCCAGGACTTTATTTATTAAAACAGAGACCCGCCTCTTTCCTCCAGGGCATTCTTAGGATTCCCATGTGGCTTACACAGGACGCTGACCACCTAACAGCCTCATGCTAAGCACTCGAAAAGGATGTTAAATATTTATCCCTGCTTGTATCAAACACTCAAAGGAGATGCGCTGCACAGCCGCAACGTTTAAAATGGCTGCAGGTTTCCTGAAAGAAGTTGGTTTTTATCCACCGGATGAGAGAGAAATTGACAGAAGAAAGTCTGGATCAAGCTAATTTTAGCTTAGCTTAGTTCAGAAATGGTTGTTTCCAAACAGCAGATATTAACTAAAGAGAAAGGTTTCAGCTACTGAAGCAGCTTCATTATTAAAGATTATTAATAATCATCACAAGTACATGGAATTTGCTAAAATCGGAATCTGTGCTAATGAGTGAATGCTAATGCTAACACGCTAATCCAACAGCATCTAGTGGAAGCTAAAGCTATCATGCTAACTTCAACTACAAAGTTGAATCCTCAAGCAACAACTTCATTTTCATTCTAATGTAATGTTTAATGTTATAATTTACATCTTAATGTAATTAAATTATTTTTTCTTCATTTAAACAGTTAGTGGGAAAAAAGAGAGAAAGTGTGATGAGAAGAAACAACTGACGTCAAATCAAGACCCAAGTTCAAACTTCAGAGGTAAATGAAACGCAGCATTACAGCAGTTTTTACTTCTAACATGTTTTAACACTTGCTGTAGGCGTCCTACGCTGCCCCCTGCAGTATAGGAGAATATTGACAACATCTCAGAGTTTAAATGCTGCAAAAGCTGCATTAAGCCTGATTCAAAGCTAACTTTTGACGGCTTAGATAGTGTGTGTGTGTGTGTGTGTGGGTGCGTGGGTGGGTGTGTGTGTGTGTGTGGGGGTGTGTGTGTGTGTGTGTACATGTTTAGGAGCTTTAAAGGAGCTTCTTAAAGGTCCAGAGGTGGCTTTCTCTTTTTCTGCTCTGAATTTTTACTAAATCAGACTGAATTGTTTCCTTTTTACCTTTGAAACTAAATTTTATAGGGGCAGTATTTTGTGTTCTCCAGGCACATAGTGCCATTTAATATAGGGTCAGGTCACTGTTACCTTCAGTTGTTATAAAAATGCTAAATATATCAAATATGACTTAAAAGAGCATTTACTTCCAAGGAGGAGCTACACCTTGAAGGCGGGGCTACATCCAACCAGGCGTTTTAATAGCTGAATGGTTGCCATGGAGATTAAAGAATTTCTAAAACCTGCATTTAAGTATCAAATAAACACTCCAGGTGTGACGTTTTGAGGGAATAACATTATAACATGATGGAAAACTAAAAGAAGTCAATTTGAAATGAAACTGCCCCTTTCAGGAAGCATCCAAAGACAATTTTCTAGTATTTTTTTCTGAATTTCAACAGACAGAATTTTAAAAATTTAAACAGGGTTTTAAAAAGTGAAAACTGAATTTTAAGAAAACTTTCACTCCAAGCAATAAACACCTGATATGTTTTAACAGTTCAACAGAAGAACTTTTTTCTGAGTCTCACTCCAGATTTTCCCCCTTTTCAATAAATCATTTCTTCACACACTTCATGTAAAACCTCTGCCTGCCTTTACAGGCCTTGGACTTTGTAATCAGGGGGAAAATGCTGCTACCTGCGCACCTGCGTATGCATTCAAACAAAGATTGATCTCTGTCCATTCCTGCTGCAGAATTCAACTTTCAGTCATGTTCAAGAACAAATCTTTACGTCCAACTGGAACATTCCTCCAGTCGTTTTGGAAATATTACACCTCACCTTCAATTGACACTTAAATCCCCGACAAAGAATGCAGATGGCGCTTGGAGGGGGATGGCGTCATGGCTACCGCGGCTATCAGCGGCCGCGGGGTGATACAGCAGATCGGGAGATACCACAAAGAAGGCTTTCATCCGCCAGACAATATCAGGGCCCTCAATTAGCAGAGCCCAGGGTGCCAGCGGTTATTGTTCCCAGACTGGCCACGTCAGCTCGGGGGGGGGGGGGGGGGGATGGCAGAGGTCACGGTGTAACTCCGCTTCAGCCTCAGCAAAGCAACGGCGTTTATAATCCATGTGATTGGGATTAAACTGGAGAGCGTAATGAGTCTGACTGGTTTTTAAAATGCATTTGAAAGCAACATAAGAGATGAAAGAATAGACAATTAGGTAATTAGGTCATCTGCACTGCTGTCAGTTTTACAGCTGCAACTAAATGCGTTGATGAAGAAAAAAAGTGACCTTTTCCTTTTTCCTGGAGCCTGCAGCTCAGCAGAGCCCAACGGCTTAATCCCACTAAAAGCCTCACCAACTTTTGCAATCCTGGCCTCCTTTTAGACATTTTTCCACTAATACTTGCTAATTTCTGCTGTGGGGGCGGAGAGCCTTTAAGCTACCAAGAAATACAGACTGAAATGTGCAATCGCTGGATATTTCTTCCCACAACTGAGGCATGAGAAATGAAAACCACTTGAGTTTTTCTTTTAGAAACAAGCAACAAATCAGAGCAGAAATACATTGAAAGCCTGTAAAATGCATTAGATATGTGGGGATGTTGAATGAGTTGGTGAAAGCTGAAATATTAATATTGAAACAGCTTTCAATGACACCAAAATACACCTGCAAGACTCATGAGTGGTGGGCTAAGCTAACCCTAAAACACCAATCATAAACAATAGTTTCACTAATGCAACAAAAACTTAATATCAGTGTTAGGTGTAAACAAAACTGATCTGGAAAATAAAATCAATTCCAATCTAAAGACCATCATCATTCAGAGAGAAAGATTATTCTCAAGAGGAAAACAGTTCAGAAAGCTGGAGCTCCATCTCAGACTTTACAAGCCTCAGTTAGCAGGTTAAAGGTTAAAGTTCATGACAGGACAATTAGACAAACACTGAACAGGTATGACTATTTGGAAAGTCGTGTCTCTCTAAAACCAACAAGATTGCATGATTTATGGCTGCATCTGAATAAAACACGACTTCTGGAATGACGACCTTTAGCCATATTAGACCAAAGTAAAGACATTTTATCGTGATGTTCAGCAACATGTCAGGAGGAAACCAAACAGCGTATCTGCGTAAGCTAACGGTCAAGCTACAAACCCTGGGCACCTTACAATCATGGAGTGGACAACGATGAGTGGACCAGCCATGTTGGAGGGTTTTGAGTGGTGAAGTGTCGTTTAACACCAAACTACAGCATCTTAACTGGGTTGAAGTCCAGGCTTTGGCTAGGCCACTCCAAACATTGGACCGGATGTTCTCCTGGTGGATTTCTGGTAGAGCCATCAACTGTGATAAATTAGTTTCCCATGAACACATGGAATATCCTCTTCTGTGGTCGGATTACATCTGAGCTGGTCCCAAACTGACATTGAATACTTATTTTCATGTCATTAATGGATTAAAATTTATGTAATTATTGAATTTCCATTACAAATGTGTCCAAACTTTTTTGATATTCCATTAAAAATGTTGAAAAAACACAATTTCACAAATGTGGTGTTACTATTAAATATGAAACGTGATTTAAATCAAATTTGTTCAGGCAATAAGAGATTAAAACATCCTCCGATCTCTTCTTGTCTTCTTTGTAGTTTCCGTCTGTAGTAACATCAGTTTGTTGATGTGACTCAAAAGTGTTTTGTACACAAATTTTGATACAGCTGTAAAAAAAACAAAAAAAACTCATTCTAGTGCAAAAGCTTTTTTCAAAAATGCCGTATTTCCATTTTCATATGTCCAATTTGAGCAATTTTAAGGTCAATGGAAACTCAGCCATTGACTTTGTTTTTTCTACTGTTTTTGATGGGATTTTTTTAGATAATGTGTTGCTTTTATAAATCTTTTATTCATCAGACGTACTATTGCATTACTTTCCTATATCTGCAGTTCAGGTATTAAGCAACCTAAAACTTAAGTAAAATGGCTCAATCAGTTAATTTGTGACCTAAAAAGCTTTTCATTGTTTGAAAACTGCTTCTTGTGTTTTCTCAGGTTATTTATGTCTGATGTAACAATTTATTTTATGATCCAAAACCTTCTTACGTGACAAAAAGAAGAAATCTCTCCTGGGAAAAACACTTCTTTCACAGCTTGTGGAGAAAACATTCAGCGGTTATAAAGATTTTACACAACCCAAATAATACGGCTATAAACTTCTTTTTCCAAACAACATGGTGCCTACTGTTGTTTCAGCCAATCAAGTGGTCAGTGAGGAAGCCAAATCCTGCCAATAATGGCACTGTCTGGACCAAAAGCCTTACAGATCTTTTAAAGCACCTCTAGATGTTTACAGTCTACAATCTTTCCAGTCTCTAATTCTGATGGCACTGAACCACCTGGACCAGAACAACGTCAGAGTGTATGAAGCATAACCATTCAGGCGCCCAGCGCTCCGTCTGTGCACCGTATAATAACCTGGTGAAGCTAAGCTAAACCGTGGTGAAGAAACGGGGTTGGACTCCCAACAAACCCATCTAACTTGTTAGTATCCATTTGGATTAGAGGGAAAGGAGGAGCAACATGGGAGCCTTCAGTCTTTCCCATAATTCATCCAAACCCGAACAGTCGACACGCAGTCATGTGGTCGCCGTACCTTCGTATTTTCACACAACACCAACTTCGGTGTGTAGCACACTCATTTCCACTGTTTTGCTACAATGAAGCGTCACGGAGACGGGCTCCTCTGTGGACGACAACATTGCAATTTCCATCCGTCTTTGTCGTTATGTAGTGGAAATTGAACAAATGCATATAATTCTACTATAAGAAGTATTCATGTCGCTTCATGCGGATATAAAAACCGGTTAAAGAAGCGAAATGTCAAAACCAGAGCAGACAGGTTTTCTGTTTGTGTTGAAGAAACACTCCATCTTGGAAAAATAAGGGAAAGGGTGCAAAGAGTTTTACTTTTAGCAGTGAAATGTAAACATAGCAGAGTGGGAATCTTTTACTTTCTCACAATTTGATTCCAATTTTTGGGGCCAGAATTTGATTCAAAATAATTTTTTTCATATTGATTTCTGCTTTAATCTCAGTGTTCAATGAATCCTGGTGATCTCCTCCAGTCTGCTTCGTAGGGCCGAATGACAAATCGAGACATTAAAGCTTCACATCTATTAAATTTTAAATATTAATCCATGTTTAGATGGAATTACTCCTTCCCTGCTTCCTAAACTTTTTTAGCGAAGTGTCACGTAGCGAGCGCCACCTTTCTGCAACCTCCCCCATGGACGCCAACGTTGCAATTTCCATTCAGGAGTTTGTTTTTTTTTATAGTTATTTACTGAGGATTCTTAAACAATGTACATAATTCCTCACCACATCAGATAAACATTCTGCTTTCAAGATGCCTGCAAATACAAAAATGGTTGAAGTGAAATACCAACATCACCATCCGAGCACATTTCTGCATGAAACATGGCAACAAACTACTGACCAATCAGACAACAGTTGGCCCAAAACTCTGTACGAAATAGTTGAACTTGTGGTTGATGTTGAAAAGGGAAGCAAAATGATGCATCTTCATCACGCGATGACATCAGTGAGTTGATTTTAACTGTCCTCAAGCTCCCAATTCACATTTCACAGCTATAAGGAACCAAATTATTTGTTTTTGTAAAACAAGACGCAAGCAGCGACGTCTGGAGTCCCTGTCGGAGTCTTTTCTCCGTTCTTTGGCTTTTAAAGCTTAACTTGTCCAAACCAAATGCACCTGGAGGCTTCCCTTCCAGCCTCCTGATGCTCACCGTGAAAAAAATACCCAAACCAAAGTCTCAGACTCAGCAAAATCCCCCTTTTGTCACAAGATCTGTGGCCTTGGTGGTAATCTCCCTGTCCCATAGGATTCTCCTCAGTTCACACCCCCATGGTGTGAGATTTGTGAGGGTAAGTGCCTCCAGAGACGGGACGGCCGCTCTTGAAGGACGGGTGAATGAGTGGAATTCAAGGATGCCCTGAAAAGCGGCGCACACATCATGAGAGTCAATCAGAAGATAAGCAGACGTGGAGAGCAAAAAAAGAGGGATATAACTGCAAAGTGAGGTTCAAAATGCACAATGGCATTCCCGAGAGGGGCCTCGTGAAATGCTGAATGGTCTATTCATTCACTAAAAAGGGGAAATGGCTGGTAGCTGGTGCTTGGGTTTAACACCGTTTGCATCTTTTTGATAATATTAAAAGGATCACATCACCAGTAGAGACATAAAGCGGTCTATATTGGCATCGGCCATAAATCATGGAGAGTGAAAAGCTGATGGTATACATTTCCTAGAACCGGAGACGGAAAATATGGAGTGATGGTGGGAGTTGATGGGATGGGGGGAGAGGGTCTCTGGTTTCATGTCCCTTTGTGTTCAGCAGGCTGTCAAAGAAGACTAGTGAACACGACCTGAAGCTGAAGACCGGGACAAAGTGCCAGGTACACAGATCCGGTTTCCCCCGCTTCAGCCAAACGCTGCTTTGTGGGGGAATAATCTGCACCTGGTGGTCATGGAAACCAGTTCCCATCCAGACTGAAGGCAGCAGACGAGCTGACCACCCGGAGGAAAAGTGTGCCCTGCTTTACGTCTAATGAATTCTCTAGTTTGCGCCGTAAAAACCGGAGAGATAGATCTTTAACTTCTGCAACAGCTGCTAGCCACAACAAACCCAATAATGACCAGTCAACTCGTTTTCCATTCCCGATTTATGTTGACCAAGATAAGAAAACACCAGCTGGGTTTCCATTAGCCATAGAATTGCGCAAATTATGAAAATTAATTTTCTTAATGGAAACATACCAATTCTGATAAAACTTGTTTCTATAGACCCCTTGCAACGTGACGTCATTCGCGCTAGATCCCACCCCGCAGACAATGACTAGCACTGGTTTTAGCAGCCACGTTGCCAACATAAGGTGCAAACTCTTGAATGTATGCATGCTATGTAAAAGAAGGAGGGACGCAGAGCTTTGCTACTACGGCAACTAATAAAGCCAGAAAAAACTTTTAATTAAAAAATATAGATATGGAAGGAGAGGCACATAGTTAAGTTATGCTAGCTTGACTTTGAATACCTTAACATGTAGATGTGCTGCAGAATTCTGTTTTTTGGTTCAGTTAACAAAATAACAAAAAGGTGACTAACACACCAACTCTGACAAATCATCAGTAAAGCAGAAGTTTACATTAGCTAATCAACCACCTCTATGTTAGCTTAGCTAATAGCAGCGGTAGCTAATCTACCACGGCAATCATTTATTAATAATCACAAAATGAACATCAAGCCTGAAAACATAAAATTGGAACGAATTGAATATTACGTTCTTTGTGTGGGAAATGTTAGAATGTTTTTTGGGGTTGAATCTTGATAAATGTCGTGGCGTTGTTGTCGGTTGCTTTGGCAACAAGTCTGTGTGTAGTGTAGCCAACAAGGAGCGAGGTAAAAAAAAAAATCCTCTTTATGCTCTCCAGACGCAAAACTTCAGTTTATAAACAATTTATGAAAGATTACATTTAATTAAAACCATTTAAATCAATAGTTTTCACACTGTTGGCTTTTATTGAGCCTGGGTGGTAAAAATCAGACTAACTACTGTTCCCTTGGTTAACTGTGAGCAGACACTCCACAACCTAAACTAACCTTCACCAATAAATCAAATAAAGTTAAAACAGGAACTAATTATAACAGTAAACATAATTTATCCATCAATACATGTTGTTTCAGATTCTTCTGCTGCGAATAACGAGTGAAGAAACAAGGCAGAGTTAATAAGACGGTTGGGTTTAGGAAGGAGGAGAAACACAAAATACCACTAAGATGGACGAAACAAAGTAAAAACTCAGATCAGTCAACACAGATCTGCAGAACTGAATAGAAAACATGTATATACAGTAGAGTCCTGTAATTTGCAGAGCTTCACACCTTGTGCTGAGTGTTACCTGGATTACCTGGGAAAGACGAGCAAATAAGTAAAGGTTTCACCTGAAACAGGAAAGAGGTGCTGAGAGGCGAAGCGGCACTCATGGTGCCATTAGTTCTGGAGCGAGTGCTCGACAAATCCTCTTCTTTCAGTGCACAGCCAGTAATTACCCAGTTCCTCTGTATTTTGCAGCCGTCAACCCAACATTTGGACGTTGAGGACGAGATCTGAGGGCAGCGCGAAGGTGAAACACAAATACCGGCTGTGAGCAGCAGGACAAAAACAGACACGGGTTCAACTCCACGTTCATTCAGGATCGATGAAAAACGACCCAAAATCAATGTAAAAAATGTAAAAATAAAAAACCCGTTGTCATGGAGACGGAACTGGAGCGAACGCATGCGCAGAGGAAACTACAAAAGTCAGAGATTCAGCCGGTCCCGTCTCCGTTTAAGGTAAACATTTGGACTCTTTTTGGTTTTGACCAAATTCCCGGAAAAACCGAGGTGCTCATGAGTTTACTGTGCGAAAGATTTGTAAAATGAAGATTGATCACCTCGGAAACACCGCAAATATTGGAGCTAAGCTACAGCGAAGCAGAGCTACGTCACAGAGTCCGGTACCGAGCTCAGTACGCCGCGCTGGGATTGGTCAGAAGTTTGTTGCCATGTTTTAAGCAGAAATGCACAAAACTTGCGTTAACTCACAATAAATCAGCAAATACACCCTTGTTTATTTTGCATATAACAGCAAATATCTATTTAAAATTATATGTTCACATTTAAAGAGCCTCACTGAAAACGTGTTTATACATTCTTAACTCTGGTGCAGAAACTGGTTGAAAACCGAGCTGTTAACTTCATGTTTTTGTTTGTCTGAGGTTGAGATGCGTATGAAAATGTCCCTTTATTAACCATTCAGACTAAAAACACAAAAAACTATTAAAACTGCCCAAAAATAGTCCAAATAGTTTGAATGTATTTTTACCTTTTTTCTCCCTTCTTACAAAAAGTTTTTGTTTATGTCTTAGAAGGAATGGAAAGAGAGTTTGTGGTGCATTTGTATCCTAAAGAAAAATATATAAAACTTAAAATATCTCACTAACACATATTATAATACATGGAAAAACCTCAGCAGAAAGTATTCAAGTGTCCAAGATGTCACTGACTACTACATTACTGCAACGCAAAATAAATAAAAAATCCCTGAATGTCTTCGTAGAAATACATTTGGAGAGCGACATCGATAGTTGGCTATCCGGTGTTTGTATCCATAGGAGACAATAATGCCAAGTGCTTTTCTGATTTGGTGACAAATTACGCACATTTTTTTTTACAATTACAAATGCTGTAAAATGACAAAAAAATTCTGGATGGAAAATGCAACGTTGTTGTTCATGGGGGCGAAGCGCTCTCTACGTGACACTTCGTTACAACAAAATGGAGGATGTAGGGAGGGAGTAATTCCATCTAAACATGGTTTATATTTAAAATTTAATAAACGTGACACCTTCATGTCTCAGTTTGTCATTCTACCACGCAAAGCAGACTGGACATGAGGATCCTTGCAAAGCAGACATGAGGATCCTTTCCAACCGATTAAAGCAGAAATCATCACGAATAATCGTTTTGAATCAAATCGTGAGTGAGCAAAAAAATTCCTACCCCTAACTGATATGCAAACAACAAAAACTGTTTGATTTGTTTTTTAATTTACGGTGAATTTTCTCTAATCCAGTCAAAATCATACAAGCTCAAATATGTTCCTCCAAATAAGCCTAAACTTTCTCCCTAGATGCACAATTTTCGATTATAAATGATCTATTTCGCAGAATTTATTAGATCAACCAGCAGACAGAACAATGGGAAAATCAATAAAGATCTAAGAAACTTAGGTGGTTTGACTTGTGACAACTTTTCATTTTGGATATTTTTGAACATTAATCTACTGAATGTTTTTCTAATTTTATAGAAATTCTGTAAAAACCATAAATGGATGAAAACATGAGTGTGAGCACATGTGGAGGTTTTTTCATGCAGTCATATTGAAGCAGGTCAGGGTTGGGTGTGTTTCTTTCTGTGTAGGAGACTTAACAAAAGCCTTGTGTGAAGTCATACTCCACTACCAGCTAAAATTCTTATATTTAACCTTTTTAATGACAGATTTTGGGTGTTTCTTCATGTGGGAGGAAAGTGATCTGAGAAAATATAACATCTTCCTAGAGATTTCCAGATTCACCAACCTCCGCATTTCCAAAGATGAAAACCAGCTAAACTAAACCAAAGGCAGCTGTTTCTACCTCATGTTTCCAGGTGTGCTAACACTGTAATGCTAACTGGGTCATGTGTTTTCAATGAAGGACTTGGATGTTGACAGACAGGTCTTTCTATGCATTACAGATGGGCGCTGCCGTCATGTTGGTCTAAAGACGGATCCGAAGACCTGGAGCTCAGATGCTAAAGAGTCAGATTCATGTAAATTCTCTACACTTCCACCTTCAGATGATCGTCCGCCATCATAACTGTGTGAGATCTGGGTGGTCAGTCATCAGATCCACACCTAAACTGGACATTTAATGTTCCTCCCACCCAGAAACGCAGGCTTACAGCCACAATAAACCCACTGTCAGTCTACAAACATCTACTTAGCTTCAGTCTAATTAACTCTCTAAACGGCGGCAGCTGACACAATACAACAAAACAAACGCTCGATGGGACTTGAGACACTTCCAGGGAGGAAGATTACGCGTAAGCAGGTTTAATGACTAGAAAATCCAGGAATTAAACATCACAAGGTTCACTGGGTGAACAGAACTGGTGCAGGAAATCAGACTTTATCCCTGACCAGATGGGTTGGCTTTTTTTTTCTTCCCTAATTATACATTTTGTGAAGGATTTGCAGCTTCAGGCTCCATTAGAACAATGCAAACTTTTTAAAACTCAAGTTTTCATCCATGATTAGCAGATAAAGTCCAGCAGAGTTTCCCTCTTTTTCTGTTTTGTTTTCCAACGTCCGTCCCGCTGGCCCAGAAAGGAGAGGACAGCGGGCCGTTAAATGGCACAGTTGGGGTCTGTCGCAGCCGCTCCCCTCCCCCGGCGGCGTCCCGCTGGGCGCATGTCAAAGATCACATGACAATAGGGATTCCTGACCCAGCTTAGCAATGGGAAACACTGAGTCAGAGCTGCTGGTCTTCCTGTGGACCGATTCTCCACCCGATCCCAACCAAACCGCAGGGAAACACCCCACATTTTCCGGTTAAAAGAGGTGAAGAAGATTCAGAGCATGCAGGTTTAATGTGGTTTCCACAACAATTCGTCTTCTGGATCCTTAAGTGATCAGGAGTTGCATTTCCATTGAACATACAATTGCAAAATTTTACATTTGGGAAAGTAAACACGCCAATTTTCTTTAAAAAATACAAAAAACCTTAGTTTTCCAATAAAAAGTTTTGATGCTAAGATGAGGGTTTTTGGTTGTATTGAAATTGAATGAATTCAATTCAATTCGTATGAATCCTGTTACCACATCAGCGTAGTAACAGGATGTTACTACAGCGGAAGCGACAAAGAAGACGACGGGAAGTGGAAGGAAGGTGATGGAGCAGAATGATGTTTTAATGGAGAACAAAGTATTCCCGTGTGATTTTTACTGCATTAAAACTATTAGTTAATGGAAACACCTCAATAGTAAAATTGTGTTTTTTCGACATTAGCGGAACATTGTCACAGTTTTGCGCACATTTGTAACGGAAACAATTGCTATATAACCGTGATATTGACAGTTTTATGTACATTGTAATGAAGATGCAGGTATTAGCGCAGTATTGACAAAGTTTTGCGCAGTTTTGTAAAGGAAACGCGGGAAGAGCCAACCAAATATTAAACATCATCCTGTCCGTTTTCATTCGCCATCATCTGTTACAAAAACATTTCCTAAAATGGATTTCCAGCGATCAGGATGAAGGATTCAGAGCAGCAAGAAAGAAAAAAATGCCAAACAAACGTGGACAGAAAAAAATCTTCCAAACATTCAAGCTTAGATTTGAGTAAAATTCTGTCAATAATCAATCATATCTAAAAGTCTGAGGCAGATGCACGATTGGGGGCGCGAGGATTTGCAAAAACGAAGAAGAAGAAAATCCTGCAAACTTTTAAACGTTTAAACTGATTGTTCGCATTTACTTTTTAAACTATTTTGCGCAAATAAGCGAGTTTATCTGTCTGCGCAGGTTTGCGGGGGAAACGCGGTGGCAGCCGCAGGTTTTCCTACCTGACCACTGCGACGCAGCCGGGAGGATGAGGAGCAGGACGCAGCGGAGGAAGAGCTGCAGCCGAGAGCAACACCTGCGGAGAAAACGCGTTCACAGCTTTTCATGTTTTACTCTGACACAAAGTGAGAGAAAGTTTCAGAAATGAAATGAACCCAGCACCTCATCTTCATCTTCTGTCTGTGTGCGGGACGGTGCGGGGCGCTACATGGACTCCTCCAGGGGAGGGAGAGGAAAAGGCGGAGAGGAGAGAGTCTGGGTCCGGGGCTCCGCTGCTGCGCCGCCGGGACAGCTGATGAGGAGGAGGAGGAGGAGGAGGAGGAGGAGGAGGAGGAGGAGGAGGAGGAGGAGGAGGAGGAGGAGGAGGAGGAGGAGGAGGAGGAGGAGGAACTGACCTGCACATCAGGGACTTCCCCCGGGTCCTAAAGGAAACCAGCAGGTTGAACACAGAAAACCTCCCAATAAAGAAATAATAAAGGAAACTAAATAAATAACAAGAATAAATTTATTATATTTTTGATTAATCAGCAGTAATTTTATTGCTTCTACTACTATAATAAAAAGTATTATAGTTAAAAATAATGTTTTAGGATCAGATCGCCAGGGTCCGCTCCCAGAACAAGCAGCAGAAATGGGTTTTCTCCGCAGGGTGTCTGGGCTCAGTCATCCGGGAGAGACTCAGAGTAGAGCCGCTGCTCCTTCACATCGAGAGGAGCCAGTTGAGGCTCGGGCATCTGGTCAGGATGCCTCCTGGACGCCCCTGGTGAGGAGTTCAGGTCCCACCGGGAGGAGGGGAAAACCGGGACATGGAGGGACGATGTCTCTCTGCTGGCCTGGGAACAAGAGGCTGGGGAGGGAAGTCTGGGCCTCCCTTCTGAAGCTGCTGCCCCCACGACCCGACCCGGGTAAGTGGAAGAAAATGGATGGATGTTTTATTTATACAATGATTTATATAATATATGTTATTATATAAATATTTTCCAATATTAAAATGTTAAAAGTTAAATACTACTTTTACCACTGCTACCACAAAATATCAGCAAGAAATTATATATTTATATGATTTATGCATTAATATAGATTATTACTCAAATTAATAATAAAATAGTAATAAATGTAATTCTAAATGATATAAGTATTATAATAAACTTGTTAAAAACAATAATGTTCATAAATAGGAAAAGATACGACTAATACCACTTTGACTAAAAATAATAATAATAAAGGATAATTATTGTTAGTAAAACATGATTAAAATTAGTTTATATTTGGATAAATTAGCAATACTGTCATTAATTTCATATTCTGTTGGCCAGAGGTGGGCAGAGCAACAGGCTGCAACAAATACAAAAAGTAATAATTATCATAACAACAATAATAAATACACATCATTTTTATATTTCTGTATTTTTATATATGCATTTAGTTTGTGAGCTTTTACTATGGTATGTACTCTAACTCATTATATCAAGAATAATAAATATATATATTTGTTTAACACAGGTTTTCATGTAAGATTTGGTAGTTTTAGTATTTATAATTGTATTAAATTCATAAATCAGAACAATTTTAAAAGGGAATGTTGCACTTACAGAAGATGGCCAGCAGAGGGCGAAGTTGCTCTCCTTTCTACAGAAAGATTTAATTTGATTCTATATCTGATCGGTTTCCCTGCAGAAGCAGCCAATTAATCAATAATATCGATTTATCCAACAAAACCCAGAACCACAGACAGGCTGAGAGACTTTCTGCTGAGCCTGGACAGATTGATTTGGTGTAATTAGGTATGAAAGGGATTTTATTTGGTTTGTCTGAGGATAGAAGTAGAAAATAAACCGGAAAACTTTCTAAATAAAATCATAGAGGAGCATAAATCAATCACCTCTGAACCAGTATTTGTATTTCTATTTATCAGGAGGAAAAAACAGCAGATTTATTTGGTTTGATGTTTTTTTTAGGTCTTTATGTCGTTCTGCATCTCATGCTTCATTCTAAACTGCAAATCTTACAAGGCATCTTTGTCCACTTTTTAGTGCAAATATCTTAGTAAACAAGACAAAACTAACTAGCAAGTATCTTTTCAGCAATTTATAGGAGTTTGTTTTAACTGAATAATTCCTTAAAATGTATGAAAAAGTTCTAGTTAAATTAGCAAAACACTAATAAGACATTTTCCCATTTTATAAATGAAATAATAAAATTGTAATTTTTTATCAATATGAAGGAATTATTGTCTTTAAACAAGCTGCTATAGCTTGAAGAAATTTTAGTTTTGTCTTAATTCAAGTGAACTAAAAATATTTGCACTAAAAACTAGTTAAAAAAACTTTGTAATATTTCACTTCAGTTCAGATTTATTCAAGTCCCAAAAAAGATGTAAGTCATGAGACAAAATATAAAAAATTTTTAAAGTAAAAGACATTAAAGTTTACCAAAAAACATAAAATAGAAATCAATAAATGATATGAAGAGCGCAGCAGTGTGTTTTGTGTTTTTACAGTGTATCTGAAACTGATTAAACTATATTGGGTTGAATTCAACTTTTTCCTTTAGCATTTGGCTCTTTTTGTAAATAAATGCAACTGAATCATTTTATTGGTAAAGCTAATACAAAAAGCAGTGGTAAATTAATAATAAAAACATGTTTCATTTTAAAACCGATAAAAACAAAAACGATATACGGAGCATGCCTGACATTTAGAGTAAAAAAACATCCAGGAATAAAAATGGAAATGAACACTTCAACCCAAAAATCCAGAGTAACATTAATGATTTGATTAGTTAGCATAGCCACAAATGATGGCAGATAAACGAGTTTTCAGTAAGTTGATTGACAGCGCTAAGCCCCGCCTCCTGGCTCTAATTGGTTGTTTTTGGTGCATTTCTTCAGACGGCGATAGCAGCTCAGGAATGAAGGGGAGATGATCTTTCTTTTACAGATTATCTGTCTTTTTTTATTCTCCAACGACATGGTGACAGTTTAACAAACATGTAGAAACACATAATAAAAGTTACCAACTGCAGCTTTAAATGATTGTATGCTGTGAGTTAGAGCGGCATGACTTTGTCTTATCATCTTTCTGTTTTTACTTTAAATAAATAGATAAAATAATTTACTACGGTTTATTTACCTGTCAGTCGGGCTTTCTTAAAGTGATTTCTTGAGTTTACCAGATTACTTTTTCACACTGGGCCAGGTTGGCTGGAAATGCTACTTAAGCTATCTTTAGCTCCTGCTGGCAACTGAATGGAAATGCCTGACTGATCCGCTCTGCTGTCATCAAGGCACCCAGTATTTTTAGGGGGCTGCAGCAGCTGCAAAAGCATTTAGCAGCACTCTACGAACAATGACAGTTGCCGGAACGTACACAGGAACTGAAGCGCCGCTCTGAACTCGCTGCTGTTTGGGTTCGTTTTGCAGCTTTCAGCTCCTGCTGCCGGACAGAAAGCTGCGAGGATGTAACCGCGTTGCTGCAGATTAGCATGTGTGTGAATTTAAAGTCGACTTGGGACACGGCTCGGCACTCGGGACACGCTGCCCTGACTCGGACCACGGCTGCAGGCTCGGAATGTGTGTTGATGGCCGTTCCCGGCGACTGAAGCGAGGTAGGCGGGAGAGGGCAGAGGTCATTCCAATTAAATAAGACAAGTAAACACAGGGGTCAATCTCATCTCTTTAAGTTTCCACAGGGAATATTAAACACATTTAAACTGAAACATCTTAACTGTGGCAATGAAATATCTCTCACAGTCACTTTATCCTGAGTCATTCAGACTAAATATTTCCAAAAATGATAAAAAAAACAAACAACAAATCCCTCCCATTAAAATGATCATGTTATTGATCAACAGTTGATTCAGTTTTCATTATGTTTACAGCGGCTTTTACATTTTAAAACCAACAAAAGTTCCCATTGGGGTCTAAATCAGGAGAAGAGGAGGGGAGGAGATTATTTCGACATGTTTTGAGGCGTTCGTGTGAACATGCAGTGTCGTAGTACGGGATGTTTTCTGCCACTGCAGAATGTGCGTACTGAGGATGGAGACAAAACTTGAAACGGTGCCATCCATTCGTAGAGCAAAGCAGCTGTTTTATAATTACTCACACCCTGAATGATTTGGATTAACAGTAAGATTTCAGAAGGTCTTGATGATGTAATTTAGAAATATCTGACTTACCAATTTTCAAAATACTCATAGAAAAGTTATACATATGAAAGTTACCCAGCAACCAATTGCTATAGCTAATTTATTGTCATTAAATATTCAAATAAAGCCCACAATCATCAAACCTGCCTACAGACATCTAGCAACAATAATTGTATTGTTTTGTCAACTTTGCAGCAATTCCTCATACGGGGCATGCATGTGGAAAAGAGTGGCCACCTAAAAATGTAGCTGTGCTAACCCTAAAGCAATAATCATCAACATTAGTTCTGCTAATGCTAAAGCGCTAACTTCAACTCAAATTATATCTACTCTAAAAATACTACAACCGCCAAGCACCAGTTTAATTTTGACATTATAATTTAAATGTTCTATAAAACCCTTAGATATTGTATTTATGTTTATATCTTGTTCTCTACAGTTTTTATTTTGTTCCTGTAAGTTTCTTGTTTGAAATAAAGTTATTGGGGGAAAAAAGAGAAGAAATTAAACTGCTGTGCTAACGGTTAGGGTTAGCATTACAGAGTTCAGGAAACGCCAAATTATTTATTTCCCTGCAGATGGAATAAATAATCTATTATTTATTCCATCTGCAGAATTAAGATGAAATTAAGCTGATAATTTCATCTTAATTTTAAGATGAAATTATCTTAAAAGTCACCTCATAATTTCACCAACATGTTTATCCTGATTGGAAGTGACCAGTGGTGAGGACCACTAGCTAAAACGTTAGCACAAATCAAAAACATTAGCTCTGCTAATGCTAAAGCGCTACACCAACACGACAGTTTGTGCAAGCTAATGCTAAGGCGCTAACTGCCATTCAGATCACATCTGCCCTTTACAGACTCCAACCCTCGAGCACCAACTTAGTTTTGACATAAAAAATAGAGAACATAAGGAGAGGAAACAGTCCTGACCACTTCAAAATAAAAGCTTGGATATAAACAGTTAACCACTTGACAATTTTGTAACTTTAACACACGTCAAACTTTATTCAACTGAAAATTTACAAAGCAGCTAAGTAAATTAGCGCTTTAGAGTTTAGGAGAAGCTAAGTGTGCTACATTTTTTCAAAGTTAGCAAAAGCACTAAACGAATATTAGCTCTGCTATTAGCGCATTAGCAGATTACCGACGTGCCTATCGCTCATTATTGGAGACTAATTTTATAGATTAGATTAGATATTCTGGAAAATTCCCACTGAAATGAAAGATTGCGTCCCCAGTTCTGTCCTGCCGGACGGGAACCACAACATATTGTTCCGGTAAAAACTTTTAGGTATTCGTTCTGGGACTTTGCTTCTGTGTGAGCCCGCATGTTTCTGGCTGGCTTTGTGATACCCGAAACACACTCCCTCACAGGTCTTTATTTAGCGCTCGCTATATTAAGAGCTTTCCCACTGAAATACAGCACCAGCTGTACTGGCTGTGTGTTGTGGCTGCTTTTGCAAGCGGGCCTGGGCCGCCCAGCAGTCCTCCTCTGACTGCTGGGCTGGGTTTTTCTCCCACGCAGACAGATCTAATTCAATTAACCCTAATATTCATGCCATCCGTTTGTGCTGAAACACATGCAGTTAGAAGGGGCGAAGGGGAACCGTTGGAATGACAGAAGGTACTCTTGGCATTTTAACTCATTTTCCCTTGGATAACATTATCTCATGAAATACTGGACTCATGTTTCCAGGTTTTAATATTCTGGTATTGGAGCTTCTTTATAGAAAATGTCAGAGAATGCATTCATCTTTAACAGGACAACCAGAACTTAAATATTTTCCTCTTCTATATAATCCATTATTTACACAACACACCCAGTTTCAGTATTTTTCAGACTTTATATATGTAATTTATGTGTAATATGAGCAGTTTGGGACCTAAAACCGACTCTTGGGGAACACCTCAATTTATTTCCATATTATAGCTGATTTTGTATTCACCAATTTGTACAAACTGTTGTTGATTTTTTTTGTGACTCCTAACCCAGTTCAGTGCAACTCCTCTGATGCCATAATCTTCCAAATTTGGGAAAAATATTTGGTGATCTATGATATTAAATGTTTTAATCTATAAATATTCCTGCTACATATTTCTTTTATCGTTTGTAGCTCTTGAAACGTGAAATTCCCCTGCAGGCTGAGCTCAAATCATGGCAGTGACATATGACACGACTTTTGGGACAGATACTACTACTTCTGTGGCAGCTGCCACGTCTTTCGTGGTACCTGTCACTACTTGAGTGGCAGCTGGTGCTAGCTGACACTCAAGCTGCCACTAGGTGGCCATAGTGTGCTAAAACTGTCACCGAAACATGGCATATGACACCAAATCAGTGGCAGCTGTATATGTATGTATTCTTGTTTTTTAAGAGTTTTTTAAAAAATGTTGCTGTTTATTTGTTCAAAATAAAATGATTCATATTCTGCATTCAATCTTATACAAAAGCCATGGATCTGCCACTGATATGACTTAAGATTTATGTCAATAATAATACCAGAGATCTATTTTTGGTCAAAGTAATCTAATTTTTTTTTCTTTAGAAACGTATCGAGCAGAACTTGGATGGACTCGGTCCAGTGAAAAGTCACAACTCTCCTGAACGACTTGAGGGACGCTGTCGGAGAAGGAATGGATGTCTTTGGTGGCGCTCCACGTTTCTTAGCCTACCCAAGACCTGTAGTGGTCCAAAGTGGGACTGATGCCGTGCTTAAGTGTCAGATTGGCGGTGATCCACGACCTGCTGTCATCTGGGAGCGAAACAACGAAAAGATTGACCCCCAAGGACGATATAGGGTCTTTGAAGATGGCAATGTTTACAACCTTATCATAACCGCTGTTACTATTGAGGACAGTGGGCAATACATTTGCAAAGCTAAGAACAGCATTGGGGAAACGTACGCGGCTGCCACCCTAAAGGTAGAAGGCGAGGCACAAGAGATGGAACTCAGAGAGGAAAACAAGCCACGGTTCCTCATCAAACCTCTTTCTACGCGTGTCGGCCGTGGGGAAGACGCCGTCTTCTCCTGCAAGCTTTGGGGAAACCCGCGACCAGAAGTCGTCTGGGAAAAGGACGGTAGAAAACTCAACGAAATATTTGAGAGCACGCATTTCAGCGTGGGCTACCAGGATGGAGGATGGTTTCAGCTCAAGATCTTTAAGACTCGCGCTCCGGACGGTGGGGTGTACACATGCAAAGCTCGGAATGAGTTCGGAGAGGCGTTGGCAGGAGCCGTGTTGCTCGTCGACGCCGGCCCTGGACACGAAGAGGAAGGAAACCGTAACGGCTACACTAACGGCCACTGGAAAGTTCATCAGGGAAAACAAAGGACTGGCAGACAAGTGCCAACCCGACTAAAGGACGATGCCATGACAAAGTCTACAAAAGTAAAAATGTTTGCTGTGACTGAGGGCAAACATGCCAAATTCCGCTGCTTTGTGACTGGAAAACCCAAACCAGAAATAATCTGGAGGAAGGACGGTAGACTTATCTTGTCCGGAAGGCGATACTTGTTATATGAAGACAGAGAAGGATACTTCACGCTCAAAGTTCTGTACTGCAAGCAAAAGGACAATGGAGTTTACGTCTGTGCTGCATCAAATACCGCAGGGCAAACCCTCAGCGCTGTGCATCTCTCCGTCAAGGGTAGGTCAATGCTTTTTTCAGAGATTTCCTTTGCATTGTTGAGTCAGAGCGGGCACAGGACATCCAGGGATGTCTTCTGCAGCAAGGAATGGGGCAGAGTGGGGCGTGATGCGTCTCAAATTTCTGTCCATTTGATTCTGGGATGATGTAAGTAGGATATAAGGGTACACTGAGGTCATTTACTGGGATAAAGCCAAGGAGAGAAGGAAAAAAGAGGATTTAAGACCTCTGACCAAGGCTTGTTGACAATGTACTTCACAGAAAAACAGGTACTAAAGTGAAAATATTCCAGTACAGCCTTTAAAACTTAATTAATCTAAACAAGCCAAGTTCAGTCATATTATCATAAAGTCTGCAAACTTACTCGGCTTGCTGAATGGCTATGGATTGGTCCATGTGAGGCGAGTGGTTTTAGAGTGGGTATTATGTTTCTCACGTGGCCTGAGAAACTCTAAACTAAGGTCACCACAGTATCAGTTTGAGATAGTAAATATATCATTTGAGACCAGACTCTTTGTCTGTACTGCAGCTAGTTAGAATGTGAAAGGCAACTAAATATATTTGCAACTGGTTTTAACAAAATATCCGTAAGGCAAAGCGTCTATGATAAGGAAACGAAGAGCTTTGCACACAGATGGCTAAATAAAGCCCACATTCTGTTGTTTACAACTGTCTGGTACCGTCTCCTGGTGTCGGTTGCAAGCACTTTATTCCCTATCTAACACCTCTGAGTGTTTACAAGCCTCCCATTCCTCAACAAAATAAGTTCCTTGTCTTTTGATTTCTTGTTTGCTTAACTGGAATCTGTCGTAAAACATATTTGAATTTATAGTGTTACTACAAGAACATAGCTGTGGGTCAGATTATCCTGAGTACACTCACTGACAAGAACAGTGAAGCACTAAGTATCCGGCGATAATGTAACAATTTTCTTTAGCTGCGCACACCAGCGATGGATATGTAAATGCGAGGAGCCGAAACATCCAGAACAGGCAGTAAAGTGCCTGAGAGGTGGCATTTACTGCAGCATTGTGTTAGAGTGACAGTCAGGCAAAACACAGACTGAAGGTCAGCAGACACAGGGGATCCCTCATGGAGCTACCACACAGCATGACCATGGAGTTTGATTGGGGTTTTATTTTGGGTTTATACGAGTGGAGGCAGTCACCTGATGCAACAACCTGGCATGCTAACACAGAAACGTCTAAGTGGCTTGACTGAAACACTTTGGCATCCAACAGAAATGGTTAAATTTGGATGTAAATTGGTGTTCATTGCCAGCTGCCATGTCTGAGGCTCTACCAGAGATAACAAGTCACATTACCAGGCACATTAGTTAGCATAAAAATTTAATTTTATCTCCTCAAACTTGCATTAGCTGATACTTGTAGCTTTATTTAGCTGAAGTCTACTGGTTGCAACACAATTAGCATCAGGCTTCTGTTGGTAGGGACAGAGAGGGGAAGAGGTAGAAAGAGAGAGAAAAAAGAAAATGATAAATCATGGAAATTACTGAGCTCGCTTTAATTAGTCATGTGATTAATTGACTTACAGCGACAGGCCTGGATGGAGGGAATGTCAGTCCTGATGGTCACCAAGAGTTGGTCAGTTAGCATTGCCGATCAACTATTGATGACCTATCAATCACTACCAGAGCATGTGTAGCAATTGAAACTGTATTAAGACTTACTGTTGTCATTCTCTAAACTGTATAATATATTTTATCTTACATAAATTGGTAACTATAACTACCAATATTCATTTATGACCTTCAATTGCAGAGCCACCTGTCCGGTTTAAGCAACCTCTCTATGATCTTGAAGTTTGGGAACGGGATTTAGCTGTTCTGGAGTGTGAAGTTCCAGAAGATTCAGTTCCCATCACGTGGTATCTGGAGGACAGACGACTGCAGCCGGGGGCCAAATATGGAATGGAGGAGTGGGGAACAAAACGAAGGCTGACGATTCGGGACATTGGCGTTGATGACGATGGGATTTACCTCTGTGAGATGCCTGATGGGGGCAGAAGCATAGCAGAGGTAGCTGTAAAAGGTAATTACATTTCATTTATTCTTTTTAAATAACTTACATGATATAAAAATCTTGTGTTGTTTACAGTCTATATGACACAATATCTCATCTTGGTAATTACAAGATTTACGTAGCTGAACAGCTTTTTCTCAAGCATTCAGTGGACATAAAGTTATAATCTCTTTATGTCAAAGTGGAGTTATGATGCATATAGAAATGATCCAAGTGCTTTAAAAAACATCCAGCTGTTTTCTGGCAACAAGTTATTTGTTTTTTGTTGCCTGGAAAACAAGCCCTTTCACAAACTTCCCAAATTTAACGTCACATATCAGTAGGCACTACCCAGAACCCAGAACCCAAGCAGAGCTAGTCAGCTAGTTTTACTGCCATACAATGGCTGCTGGAAAAGACAAATGTTTTGTTGTTGACTTACCATTCAAAAATCTCTTTGACTAAAGTCAGAGATGTACAGTTGTACAATTACGCATCTATTTGAAACATTTATTTGTTTATAAAATAAAAGAGTAAATTTTGAGACGTATAAAAGTGACAGAAGCCCTAGAACAGCTCATTCTGAAAGGACCTAAAATGGACAGAACTGGTGAAATATCATCATCTGAGAAAGATTTTCTGCAGAAAAAAACTACCAACCATGTTTTAACCATGTTAGCTCGTAGACGTATCCTGGCTTGTTTAAACTGAAGCATAACATGAAGCTGCCCTTTGAGTAGAAATGGTTTTCCAAGGTACTTATGAAACCAAGTGGCTCTGTTATCAACCGATGGCATTCCAGTAGAATACAGTGCTCTCTAATGGTATATATATACTGTATATATATAACTGTAGCTTCACAGTTTGTTTAAGTCCAGAATTTCCCAATAATTTCCAACAGATAGGTCCCATAAGACAGGTATAATGTCTGTAAATCACAATGAAACCTGGTTTAGGAAGATTGTTTTGGAGATGCTAGCACCTTCACCTTTTGGCACCCAAATCTTTAGTAGAATATTCCAGAATGTGATTAGTTTTAAGCTCTACAGAGGATTTACAGTTCAGTTGTTTATGCCACCAAAGCAGATTTACATAAATCCAAAGAAACCAGACTAGAAAGAAACACCTGGAATATTTATTATCTGAAATGTTTTGCTCTTCTCAGGGAATGCCTGGGAGTCTCTGGAGAGTATCAATGTGCAGAGGGATACCTTGGTGTCCCTTCCTCATTCCCAGATGGTTGTTTGTTTGATAAAACGTATTTTTCTTGCAGGTACAATTTTGCGAAAGCTTCCAAGGAAAGTGGATGTGTTGGAAGGTGAAAATGCCGCCTTTTGTGTTGAAGTGGAAAAAGAAGAGATGGACATACATTGGTACAAAGATGGCATTGAGCTGCGTGAAACGCATCAGACCATCCTGAAGTCCTTTGGTCGAACTCACATCCTGGTTTTTGTCAACACGATGCCCCAAGACTCTGGCCTTGTGACCTTCCTCGTTGGCCGGTCCAAGACTTCATCTCAGTTAAGAGTGAAAGGTTTGTTCCAGTACTTACTGCATTAAGCTTTGAAAAGCCCAACATTTACCAGCTTTATGGTTTATAAAACCTTACTGATTTGTTTCTAGCGGCCCGACATTGTCCTCCAAGTTGTCCGGTAGGAGTTCAGATCAACACGGAGCGCGCTAACGCCGCTCTCCTCTCGTGGGTTTCCGCTCCGGATTCTCGGAAGAACCCTCCGTCTGGTTATGTGCTTGAGCGACAGGAAGTAGGCACTGGTTCGCAGGAGTGGCTGCAGTGTCTGACCACTGACTCTGCAACCTCAGTGGAGATCCTTGGTGACAGTGTCCCATGTGAAGCAGATTATCGCTTTCGCATTTGTAGTGTAAATAAATACGGAAAAAGCAACAATGTTGAGTTCCCCAGAACTGTTCATCTAGGTAATCCAGCTACAATAACCAACCCTTCTTTCACTGATTGTTAAAAAGTGTTGTAATAAAGTCATCTTTGTTTGCAGTTCCTGTCGCCAGAATTCAAGCTCCTTTACAGGACGCCTTGGTGCCAGAGGGACAAGATGCTCTTTTCACCATCGAGCTTTCTGCTTCGGTGATTGGTACGTGGTTCTTAAATGGTACTCAGCTTCAAGACGATGAGCGTTATTCCCTCCGCCGGTCAAGGACACACCAGTCTCTTCGTATCCGAGGAGTACGCGATGCAGACAACGGAGCGGAGATTACATTCATTGCCTATGGCATCCGAGATTCTGCCGCTCTGTACATTCAAGGTATGCATAATTTATTTATAACCTTATAGCATTAAAGACCATGGTAAGACTCCACAAAGGCCAAAAGGTAACCTGGAAATGATAGTTAATGAGAGATTGAAGGAACAGGCCTGATGGGTATTCGAAAATTCAAAAAAGGTTACATTTAAGAGACAGTAAAGTCAAAGAGTGAGATTGGAGGGACGGGGTATATTTCAGGAGAATTTGACTCTTCTACACTCAGTTCAATTGGCAAAACTGCAACATTTGTTTTATTTCCAGCTGCTGTGGTTCTTTCTCTCTGCTCTGAGTCAAACCAATAAACCCTTTGAGCAACTTGTTCCCCTCCTCGCCTGTGGGGGCGCTGCACCTAGAACCACTGAAGGAAACGATGCAAAAACCTCTGAAGACACTGAGCACAACTTCCTTCAAAATGTAAACAAAAATCAAGTGGCATCAGATTTTAGTAGATTTCTTCTTTTGCCTTTTACAAAAGATCACGAGCCATTTCTCCCGCTAACGCTAGGCTAGTGGTTATATTTACCCAGAATGCCCTGTGCTGTAGTCCACTTCATGCTTTTGGAGCAGTCACCAGTCTGCTTGGTGTTGACTTATGAATTCAAACGGCACCAGAGTTCACTTCAGCAGAACTGAAACTGAGGTTTGTAGGCAGACCAGAGTTTGGTTTTTTGGTTGCCATCAGAGTTCGATTAGCATTCACACAACTCCAAACGAACCAAACTTTCTAGGCCAACAAACTACAATTTGATTATAGCGGACTAAACAGGGCTGGTGTGAATGCACCAGTAAAAACCATGATTTATGTGGAAATGTAAAGGAACAACAACAGGAAGAGCATTATAGAGGCTTTCAGAACTGGAACAATCTAAGAATAAAGAGGAAATGAATTAATTTACATGTAAACAGTTGGTAATAACAGAAATGTTTTTTCCTAAAATCTACAGCTCCACTTGTGAAATTTTCACATCTGTCTGAAATGGATCGAAACAAGTTTGTGGAAGTTGGCAACCCCATTGTGCTCTACTGTGAGCTCTCTGATCCTGCTGCTCCGGTGCACTGGTACAAGAACGGCATCGAGTTACAAACTATAGAAGGTCTTCACATTCAGTCCGAGGGAACAATGAGACGAATTGTCATCCAGTCTGCAGACTTCTCGCATTCAGGAGTCTACTGCTGTGATGCCATTGACGATGTAATCAGGTTCAACGTGGAAGTCGAGGGTAAGAGGCTGTAATTTCTGTTGAGATCTCTTTTATAAAATCTAAATTTTTTGTGCCATTTTTACAATCTACTGTTTCTTTCTTATATACTCTTATATAACATATAGACCCCTTGCATGTTATTGTTTACTTCTGGAAATCACAAACACCCGCAGAACGCTGGAGGGCAAATAGACGATTCTTTTACTTGCTATCCAATTAATTAATTGAAGCCTGGGGATGTAGGTATTATTGATTTACTGCAGGACGCCACAGCAAAGGAAAGCCATTGAAGAATAACTCAAAACCTCTTTTTCTCACTCTGCGTTGTCTACATGACACGCTGACTCTTTGACATAGCAACTGTTGACAACACAAGTACATGTTTCAGGATTCAACACCAAAAAACACTAAAACAATTCCCACACATAGAACAGAGCATTCAGTGTATTACATTTTTATGTTTATTTTACGATTATTAGTAAGTGATGGTAGGTTAGCTACCGCTGCTATTAGCTAAGCTAACACGGTAGATTAGCTCATTTAAACATGTGTTCTACGGATGATCTGTCAGTGTTGATGTTTTAGGTCGCCTTTTTTAAAAGTGTTTAACTGAAACGAAACACAGATTTCTGCAACACACCAACATGTTAAGGTTGTCAAAGTCGGGCTAGCATAACTGAACTACTTACCTCCTTTTCAAATTTTTTTTCTTAAAATTGAGGGAGAGGGAATTTTGACAATGACATGACAACTTGTTGATAATTAGTAGCAAAGCACTGCATCCCTTTTTCTTTTACATATAACTCGCAGCGTTAAGATTTAGTGTGCCATGTAGATAACCTAATAGCTAAAACCAATGCTACTCATTGTTAGCTAGCAGTTCTTTGCCCTCCAGCAGGGAGATAGGGGTGGGATCTTGTGTAAGGGGTTTATAGAAACAAGATATCCTTTTCTAAAGCTTCCACAACCCAACCGATTATTTCTCAATCTCCATAGCCCCACCTGTGAGGTTTTCCGCAATTCCAGATGCTGAAAGGAGCAAAAGCATCCAAGCAGGCGGGCCGTTTGTTTTACAGTGTGAGCTCTCAGATCCCTCTGCTCAAGTCTACTGGTACAAAGATGGATCAAAGCTCCACCCTCAAACCGGAGTCGATGTTAAAGCCGAAGGCTTATGGAGGAAACTGGTCGTCCATTCAGCAGAAGTCGCTCACTCCGGCTTGTACTGCTGCAAGACAAAGGGCGACGCCGTCACCTTCAGTGTGGAGATCACAGGTGATTCCTTGATCCTCAACATGTGAAACATTAACAAGCTCCTTTTCAGCAAAGCAACTAACTCTTATGATACTGTTGTGTGTTGTCTGATGTTTTACTCTTCTTGCCATTGAATGTGCAGCAACATTTTATCCTTCAGCCTATTAGCAATTAAGCTGTCTGGAATTAGATTATAAATAATAACCTAAATGGCTAACATGAGGTTGACTGAAGGTTGTCATAAATTTTAAACATATCTGTAGCTCCACCTATGAAGTTCTCAGCTATTCCTGAGGATATGAAGATCAAGTTGATCGAAGCTGGCAGCCCTATAGTTCTCCAGTGTGTGGTGTCGGATCCTGAGGCCCAGGTTTGCTGGTTCAAGGAAGAAATGAAGCTCATTTCCAGCTCTGGATTAGAAATCCATTCAGTGGGCAACACAAGAACCTTAGTTATTCAGTCGGCAGAGGTGTCTCACTCTGGTGTATACAGATGCGCCACTGACGATGATACCGTGGAATTTCAAGTGGAGATCAAAGGTGACTTTTCACTTCCTTTCTTAAGTGTTGATATCGTAACCACCACCTCCTCTCTCAAGGTGCCACTAACTATCCCTGCTTAAGAACTATGTGGTTTGATGGCTGCTTCATTCGCACAACCGAACAGAAATGTTAACGATTGTTTATTGTCACTTGCTGTGTAACTGCTGTGGCTTTCTCTCAACTCAACGTCTCCAAAGCTCTTTTTATCTTCTGCACAGTAGCTATCTGTTTGAAAGGTGTGTGTTTCCACAGCCTTGGGTTTATTTAGTTGTCCTGAATTCCCAATGATAGCGCTACCTGTGACATACTCTACTATCTTTGACGCTGAGAGAGGCGGGTCCCTTGAAGTGGGCAGCCCTTTGAAGGTGGAATGTGAGGTTGCAGCCTCCACTGTCCCGGTCTGCTGGAATAAAGATGGTAAAAAGCTCGACCCGCAAAAGGGTTGGGGTATACAAAGTAATGGCACGCCGCCGGGACCCGTTATCCCACCCCCTGAGCTCTTGCCCTCAGGGCAATACTGCTGCCAAACCACTGAGGCCACTGTCCACGTCTCTGTGGATGATAAAGGTGATATATTTTTTTTTACAGTTGTTTCACTATTACAGCAAATCCTAAAGCTTCATAGACAGTAGATATGACTAACATTTATAAGCATTTCTGTACCTGTTTATGTGATGCTGTGTCTAAAGGTGTGTGTCCGAAAGGTGTTGTAAAATAATCTCTACTTACAGAATGAAGATTTGTGTTTAGTATGTAAAAGCAAAGCTGTTTTTCATTGAGTTTGAGATTTGATAGATTCGTCCAAAGCTCAGCCTTTCTTCAGTCCAGTTATATTTTGAATCACTATCTTTAGCTCCAACATTGCCGCCCTTCCGGGAGGTTGGAGGGTTGCAGACACTCGAAGCAACCCGTCCAATTGAACCAGTCGGTGAAAGCTCAGACCCTGCAGGCCAGGTGTCATGGCCAAAAGATTCACAAACCCATTCAAGCAGACAATTTGGTTTTGAAATGGGAGACATCAAGGAGACCCTTGTTATTGAACCAACTCATCCTTCAAACTCTGGAGCATACTATTGTGCAACAGCAGATGATGTGGCCAAATTAATAGTAGTAAATCAAGGTGATTTTTCTCATTTGCAAATGTTATATATATGCATATGTAGTTCCAATTCTCTGTATGCATCTTTGAAAGACTGTCTTTAGGTAGAAATAAGGACGGTATGCACTGAACTTATTCCCTAATGATTGTTTGTAGTGTCCCCTCCAACATATGTACTTGACCCTGACGAGAAGACCAGGGCAACCGAAGAGCAATATCCAATTGTTCAGCAATTTGAGATTTCAGATCCCATTGCTAAAGCTTGCTGGTACAAAGACGGAACCCAGATTTATCCTAAAAGAGAACCCGGCACCGAAGAGCACAGCCAGATCTTGGCCCTTGTGCCCCAACACTTGTCTGACGATGGCGGGTTTGGCTGTGACGCGTCTGATGGTGTGCCGTTAAGAGAGGACGTGAAAGGTGGTGTCTCTGCACATTTAAGACTCAAGAATTTAGTTACATGCGTGAAGCTTTCACCCACCTCATTGTTTTCTCTTTGGCTTTGTCCGAACAGCAGAGCAGTGTCACTCACGTGACCTGGTTGGTGAGGTAGCTGATGCATCAGCCCAATACTCTGTGGAAGTCAAAGGTGATTTGATCTTTTAAAATCAGTCATCCATGTTAATCCAGCCCATAAATGCCACTAACCGTAGTGGTGTATTTCACTGCTAGCTCAGTCATGTGAGCCATCTGTAAATCTTTTTTCCTTTAGAAAACAGCTTTTTGTCACACTTTCATCCCTGATATTAGCTCATTTTACTGATATTTTCGGCTCTTAATCAAAGACGTGTTTTTGTGTAGATGTGTAGTTGCTTTTCTTACTAATCTCTGTGTTGTTTGTCACTTCATTCTTCATTTTAACAGTCATCTTTGCTTACAACTTGCAACTCTTAAAGTCCATCTGTTGTCCTATTCATCTCAAGATCCTGTCATTCACATTGCTGCCCTGAACCTCTGCCTGTTGCAATGACAACGAAGTCTTTTCCTAAGAGAACTAAATAATTCCCTTTTTTAGGTTTAAAGGGATTAGTATTGATGGCATGACAGGAGGCATTGTAAGGGAGACATGTTGTTTACTTTAAGACCAATCCTGGTCGATCTTCTTGATTGTCTTTGCAATGGATTATCCCATAACTTCATGCTAACCCCCACTGCTGTAAAATATGTTGTGAGAAGAAATAATGAGAACACCAACAACTGAAAACCTTTCTCTGTGTACACCACAATGCTTATAGCTACATCGCCAAGGCTCTCTTCTGACCAAGAAAGGAACAAGTCTACGGAAGAGGCTTATTCTGACCAAGATACCCAGACGTCCCCACAATGCAATTTTGGCACCTTCACCGGAAATGGGGGAGATGAAGTTCACGTTGAGTATTCACCAACCTCTCAGCCAACATATGGATTCACATCTCACTGCAGCACCATGAAATCCCACTTTAGGCCAATACAAACTGAATTGAACTTGGAGGATCCTGTCCCGTCAATGCAGATAAACCACTTTGAAAAGAAAATAACCAATCAACTAAAGCCAGGTAACCTCCATAAGACTATAAAAACCTTGACGGGGAGAGCATCAAACACCATACAGGCTTCAACAGACCAACCTGACAAGTTTTGTGCAGCCTTAGAAACTGGTCCTCATCAGCAGGAGGACTGGTTTGAGCTCTTAAAAGGTTCAACTGTAACACCAGAGGAGGGCTCAAAATCCACACAGACAACTACTGTCCAGTCAGACAGAGACTATGGGTCCATACAAATACCAGCTGCCCTTCCTGAAAAGCTCCTAGATTGCTCGCCGTCTGGGAACGTCCTCTTTTTAAGGCCAAACGACTGTTTAAGGACATCAACTCACCAGCCAGAGGAGCTAAACCGAGCCAAACAGTCATCAGTTGCATTGTCAGAGGATTTGTTATCCTCAGGTTTGTGTCCAAATAATGAGGCAGAAGTTTTCCAATCTGAACATCTTACGTCAAATACATTTGCCAAATTGGACAAATTTAATTACACTGGACAGACTGTATCCAACCTTCCAGAGTTGCTATGTCTGTCAAATAAGGAAAAAACGGTCCAAGAAAATCATCATGAGAACCTGGAGCCCGTAGAGGACCAAATGGACCAGTCAAACCACCGTGGAGAAAGTTCTACCATTTGCTTTCCAGACCTTTATGACTTCAAGAAGACATCGACACAATCCCAGTCAGAGAGGAATTATCTGTCAAGAACACATGACAGTGACTGGAGTGACAATGTCACTGCTAATAAGGTGGCTGTTGAAGGTGATTTCAATGGTTAGCATTAAACCAGCAATAGATGGACACAATGTTGACATTGTGTAAGCCCAAGATTGCTTTTTGCAATCTTTGACATTTTGAAAACTTTGTATTTACTCACCTGACTTTGTCTATACTAAAACTTTAGTAGTTAAATACTCTGAGCTCGGGTGATCTAGAGGAAATTATAGAACCAAAGAAAAGAATATACATTTAAGTTATAAAACCTAACTCTAAATGGCTAGCTAAAGTCTAACCAAAGAACTGTTCTGTTTCAATGACTAATATCGATGAACGTATCTTTGAATTTTCTTTAACGTCAGAATATTTTTGGCAAGACTAATTTTTGAACCTTTGCTCTTGATACATTATAACAAATACTTTGTTATAGTCATTATAGTGATGACACTCTCTCTTGATGTTACCTCAAGCATCCCCAACTCTGCCAGTGAGAATCAAAACTCTTCAAGAGGCTGAAAGGAACAAGGCTGTTGAAGTTGGTGAACCCATTGAGCTACGATGTGAGATATCAGATCCCAACGCTCCAGTAACTTGGGTTAAGGATGGAGTAAAACTATCTGAAGAATCTGGGCAAAACCTGCTCACAGAGGGCTCCGTGAGAACGCTGGCTTTCCAATCCGCGATGCCGTCTCATGCAGGAATTTACATCTGCAAGACATCACATGATGCAGTGCAGTTTTATGTGGATGTGAAAGGTGATCATTCATTTATTATGCAAATTTGAATGAGAGAACATAAAATATTTTCTTAATTTGTTCTTGAGAGCTTTTGTTATCTGTAAAATTATACAAATATGGCACATAATACGAACTGAAAAACCAAGCTTCGTTCAGTCTGGAACAGACACACCAACCTGTAACAGAAATATTATTCTGAACCAGATAAATTGTTTAGCAGTGACTATAAAAAAAAACACAGTGGATCCCTGCCTATTTGCGGTTCAGTATTTGGCAACGTAATTCCATTTGCAAAGATTTTCTGTGGGGCGTATCTTAGAGATTTCAAAGAAAATAGAGCTTTGGAAGCTGAAATACCTCGACACAAAGCTAGTTGGCACACTATCGGCTGGTGTTTGCCAAGCAGACAATCTAGGAGTCACATTCATTTTCCTTGCCATTGATTGTCTAAACCCACAAGAACGAAGATAAGGAAGATCGTGGGCGGTATCGTCTGCCGTAGCACCGAGATGGCTTCCATTATGTGTATTATCACATTTTAACATATATTTGGTGCCTGAAGCATTAAAATAGGCTAATTCAAGCACTTTTAGAGAGGTGCTCAAGTATTCAGTGAGAATACTTGAGGGGGTTTGGTTGTAGTTCCTTACCACGGTGAATATTTGGGGTCCACTGGCTTAAAACTTTTCCTAAATCACTGTTCCTGACTTTTACGAGCTTGCTGTCTGCTTACTGCAGTGTTTCTCAGTTCCTGTCCTCAGGAAACACTTTCCCTGCATGTTTCAGATGTGTCTCTTTGCCACAACACCTGATCCAAATAACTGCATGACCTCCTCTGTGTGCCATCAAGTGCTGCAGAAGCCTGTTAATCTGATTGAAGTCAGAAGGGAAATACCTAAAACATGCAGGGCAGAGAACCTGGAGGACTAGAATTGAGAAACACGTTTCCAACAAAAAGGTTACTAATATTAATTAAAGAGATTTCCGAGTGTACGTTATAATTTACATTATAAATTATAATGTAAATTATAATGTATATTACACTGTTCAGCTGTGTAAAACAGCTGAACAGTTTAGTGAAAGTTTGATAATAATGTAGTTCATTAGGTAATATCATGTAATTATCAGAGGAATAATCAGAAAATTGCCTGACAGTATTCTCAGTATATTAATCCATTCATCGTTTTGTATTTGTTTTCATGTTTTTGTTCTAATTCAGTGCCAGAATACAATGATCTCAAATAGAGACAACTCTGTAAGATACCACTTCTTGTGACACATTAACACGTTTCTGTCACTTTTTAAAGCAAACTTTTACTCCCAAATTATTGGAAATCATTGGATGTTGCGTCCTTCCAAATCATAATGTCTTAAGTCCAGTTCAGCACATATCTAATCTGATGTCAGATGGTCCAGATGCTGCCAGACTACAACATTCCTGCCTCTCTTGATTGCCCAGATGTCGACACAAAGTTCTGCACCCAAATAAGAATATTTGTAACTTTAGGGCAAGGAGGCATGCTTGGCGGTGTGCCGTGTAAAAGCACCCAGGGATTTCTAATAATTTAAAAGCCTCTCTGGACCTTGATGGAGTCAACAAGCATGACCGGGAGGAACTGCCTCACTGATCTAAGTCTGAGCAGTGGGTTCAGAGATGAGCGTTGGTCCTAAGGGTGAGGATTGCTCAATCTTAGACATAATCAAAGTTTACATCAGTAGAGTGCTTTAAAAGAGCTGCTTATCCTGCACACCTACTGGCCCTGGGACATCTGGTTGGGATGCTTTTCAGGTGCCTGATTGGAGGTTTTCTGGTCATGTCATGCTAGCAGGAGACCTTTGGGCAGACCAGGAATAAGATGGAGGGATGAAACATTTCATCTGGCCTGCCAGGGACACGGATGTTACCTCCATTACCTGACATGAAAAGTCAGTGGAAAAGATGGATGGATGTCAGCTAATTTGATAAAGACATGATATTACCTTACTGTTTTGTTAGTAGTTACCAATTTATGAGATTTTTACTTTTAGTTTGATATAATGCACTACACATGTTGATGGTCAAGGTGAATCTTGTCATTCAATCAGATCAGTGCACCTTATTGACTAATTTTATTCTACATTCAATCCTGTAGCTCCTCCTCTGACATTTGCAGCTTTATCTGAGGCTGACCATAAAATGACAGTAGTAGCTGGCTCTCCCATAGCGCTGCGGTGCGCGCTGTCAGACCCCTCTGGACAAGTCAGTTGGTACAAGGATGGAAGAAAGCTCCTAGCTCAAAGTGGAGTAGCCATCCAGTCACAGGGAAATCTGAGAAGTCTGGTTGTGCCATCCGCTGAGCGAGTTCATACTGGTGTGTACCGGTGCGAGTCAAAGGATGATGACATCCAGTTCTCTGTGGAAGTAAAAGGTGACGCACAAAACACCTGGCAGTGCTTCTAGTGTCTTGCAAAGCACTAACACTGAGTGCTTATCTTAACTGAGTTTTATTACTTAACATAAAGTTGTTTTAATATTTTGCTTCTTTAATACACAAAGGAAGATTCCCTCATGTTGTTTGGTCCCTGTTACATCCAATCACAGTGATATTTCCAAATTAAATACCTTCAAAACCGTAACACAATAATTCAAGAGCTTTACTTTCCTAATATCTCTGCCGTTCTCCTTACAGTTTCTGAGTGTGAATATCTGCTGTATTAAAGAGGTTGCATTTCTTATTTCTTATTCTTTGACATACTAAACACATGGAAGAAAACGGTAAGCATAAAACATGTTCTTGTTTGCAACTTACCTCTAATCTCTGTTGTGAACAAAGTGTGACGTTGGAGATGTCACGTTCTTGGTTTTTCTCTTCTAGACACTCTGGTTTTTGTCTTTCTGTTGAATATTTGTTATGTCCAATATGCTTTGTGAGATATGTTTGTCTTGTGCTAGCTGTGTCGATAAACTTAAGATAAAGTCTAGTGTTTCAAAAGTTCTTGTATTACTTCAATAAATTGCATTAATTAAGTTGAATATTTACTCTTTCCTTTTGGAATATCCCAAAACTGTAGGACTACCTGTGAAGTTCTCAAAGCTGCAAGAGAAGGACAGGAACAGATCCATCGAAGAGGGAAAACCTCTTGCCCTTAGCTGTGAACTTTCTCATGATCCCTTGGCTCATGTCGACTGGTACAAAGACGGGATGAAACTTGGGTCTTGGGACAAAGTGGAAATTAAATCAGATGGTCTGACAAGGACCCTAATCATCCCATCAGCTGAAAGCATTCATGCTGGTATCTATGAATGCTCGACATCAGAGGACAGCATTACCTTTAAAGTGGACGTAAAAGGTGATTGCTTATTGATGTGTCTGTGAAGGGATTGCTTAGTCTGCATGGTGAAAGTGTACTTTGCCTCAAATGGTCTTGAAACAGTGACTGGCTGAAATGAGTGTTTTGTCTGGTGTTTGTGAATTCATCCCTTGTTTATGCCTTTGTCATTCTCCTCTTGTAGGCCAATCACCAAGGATTATAGCAACCCCATTTTCAGAAAAATACAAGCTGATTAGAATTGGTTCTCCAATATTCCTGCAGTGTGAGGTGTCAGACCCTGCTGCTCAGGTTTCCTGGTTTAAAGACGAGGTGGAGCTTTTCTCCAAAACAGGCCTTGATATGAAAAGAGACGGCACCCTGAGGAAGTTAATCATTCACTCAGCGAAGGTCTCTGATTCTGGCCTCTACAGCTGTAGTCTCGCCGATGAGGCCGTGACCTTTCACGTGGACATTGAAGGTGACTTTCTGGAACTTATTTCTAACACATCTATCGTAATAATAATCAATTTGGGAAAGTCACATCTTTGCACAAGTTGAAACTAATCAAGTCCATCAATAAATGGACAAACTTTGCAAAAACTTAAGGCTTGCACATACTTTATCTGAAGTGCCACAATCGGCTCTCATTGACGTAGATGTAAACTCTGTCATCTGCCTCTCCTTGTCGACAGCAGGCCTGAGTCAAACTATTTCGGCAGAGTTCTGCATGAAGTGTTGCAGGATTGGTCAGAAGCTCAGACACCAATCAGCAATGTCCATATTTCCCTTCAGCTCCTTCACTTCCACTATCCGGTTTCTGTCTCTGCAGAAGACACGAATACCTTTAAGGAACATTTATCAGATGCGGTTTTATGTACCAGGATTTCCCCTGGTGTATTATAAGCCTGGTGGGCCACAAGGCTTTACTTGATCTCCCACCAGGCTAAGTTTGTTTGGTTATTCTAAACAGAGTTTTTTGTACACCACTAACAGTGACAGTAAAGACGAACGGAGCCAGGTTTATAGTTGATGCTGGCCGTCATCCCACTATTTCCAAAATTATCATGCCTGCTCATGCATCTCCAAATTTTCGAAACTTTTAACATTTTCAATATAAAAACTTGGTGGGTTGCTGGTGAATTGACCATCCCACCAGGCTTGGTAGGTTTTCTGTGGGAAACCTTGTATATTTGCTCAAATCCTAACTAAATATCAGTGCAAACCGTCAAAGGGATGTAAAGTTTGCAGAAGTGAGAGGGTTGTTCCCCAAGTGGATCAATGAAAAGAATGTGCGAATACAAACGTCCCGTAACCATGTTGACCGTTCAGCTTCGGATGAAGTATGGCAGACTCTTAAGGCAAACCAAAATATGAACCACACAACTTTAAAATAAAAACTATGTAAGCTTAACAAATCTCATAATATCCACAGCTACTCCTGTGAGGCTCTCAAAGCTACCAGAGGTTGCAAGAAGCAAATTTGTAGAAGCAGGCTGCCCAGTTCAGCTGCAGTGTGAAGCCTCAGAGACAGCTGCTCAAGTTCACTGGCATAAAGACGGAGAACGGCTTCTGGAAACCAGTGAATATAAAATCCAAACCAGTGAAAAACTGAGGGAACTGGTGATTCAATCAGCAGAAGTCAGGCACTCTGGGTTGTACAGCTGTGAGGCCACAGATAACCATATTCAATTCAAGGTGGATGTTGCAGGTGATCTAAGTATTTTGAGCTTTGTGAGAGTAACTAACTCTTAATTCTTCCCTGACCTTTAGGCAAAATGAAGTTACAACTCTCATAACCTGCACTAATGATTAATAATCCATGTCAAAATAAAAGTAATTGACCATGATGAAGTATTTAAAGCTTCAGTGGTTTGCTGCTCAATGTGATCCCACTTACCAAAAATAGACGCTGCTTCTTTCAGGGCAGCTGAGTAAGTAAGTATATAATCACCTTGTGAGAACAAATACACACAAGTTAAAATTCAATGTTGGCTTTTCAAATTGTTTCAAACTGTTTTTCTATTTGAACGTACAAGTGGACTTTCTGTCAACGATGATTCAAAGATCAACTGGGCAGAGACACGTCCAGCCCTTTAGATGCCTTCTGCCTTCTCTCTTTAAAACTGCAAATCAAAAATACATTAAATCAAAACGTGATGCTTTTATTTTGAAAAGCCCTTACTTTTGGAGGTGAAATCTGATTTCCTCCCTGATCTCTGGATATGAAATCCTCCTGCAGTGCAGATTTAGCTGACGTCACTCGCTCATGTCTCACCATTTGATTTGAAGAAGATAATGGAAATAAAATTTCAGTTTCAGTGCAGCGGCTCGTATTTAGGTGCTCAAATGTTTCTAAAAAACTTAATATTTTCATAATCAAATATATGGGAAAAACTGTTTAGACAATTGTACAACAATTGACCATAAAATTGCGCACATTGAAAGAACAATAATAATCTTGCTAAATGGAAACACGACGATTTAGAAAAAATATAAGTTTTTTTATGAAAAGTTTTTATGCTGGGACGAGGTTGTTTTTCAGCCGTATCAAAATAAATAAATAAGCTTTTTACGCTTTTATTCACGTGAGATTTTCAAATTAACTTCTTATTTAATGTAAACACCGTAATTGCGAAATTGGGTTTTTTCGAATATAGACAAAGTTTTGCGCGCATTTGTAATGGAAACTCAGATACGTACAATTGCTCACGCTGTCCTTTGGGAAATGAATTGCTGACGCCTCTGTTGAAGGTCTTTCTGGGTTTTTAATGTTAAAGGCATTTCATGGCCTTTAACTTTGGTATTGCTGCTTTAGACTTTAGCTTATTTTAAGTAAATCTGCTCTGTTTCACAGGCAGAAAGATAAGCACTAACATGTTTGTGAGAATCTGACTCACTTTGGACTGGCTCCAATAACCTTTTAACCTCTCAGCCAACCTTGTTGTGTTTCCTGATACACATTGACCTTACTTAGCCCAGCACTGCACCACCGGTCTGACTGCTGTCTGGTTGTTGCTCAGTGAACATAAAGTCCTGTACCATGGGTTTGATTCTCAGCTGTTTCAGAGGCTGAGAGGAGCGAATCTGTTGAGGCAGGAAACCTGATCAGAGTGCATGGTGAGATCTCAGACCCTGCAGTCCAAACCTGCTGGTATGAGGACGGGATACAATCAAGCTTAGAGGTCCAGTCAAAGCCCGATAAGGGAGCTCTGGTCATGGAGTCGTCCCTGTCATCATGCTCTGTGGTGTATGAATGTAAGGCTGATGACGGTGATAAAGATTTCAAGGTGAAAGGTGATATGCTCAGCTTTATCTTGGCAAGTTATTTTCACTCTTCAGTTGTGTTGACAACGCTAAGCCCCGCCACCTGACATCTTCACGGCCTTTAATATGTAAGAAAGCAAATCATGATCATTCTCATTTACACCATAACAGATTTTATTCCAACGCCGTTAAAGCTGCAGTATGTAACTTTCATCAAACATTTATTTATTTACATATTTGTTGAACCTGTCGCTAAACTATAATATTGTCGTTTTGAGACCATTTTAAAGCAATATAAGAGTAATATTGGTTAAAAATAATAATACAAGATGAATAAAATTTAAATTCTAGTGAACATTTAACACAGGAACTGGGAGACATATTAGATATCCAACATAAACAAATCAACAGAAATAGCAAATAAAATGAATTATGAAATCTTTGTAAAGAAAATTATCCTTCAAAATAAGGTTTAGTAGAGACCAAAACAGCCGACTGAAGACTTTTATCATCCAGTTTTTGATAGAAAAACTATAAATCAATGCCAATGGAGATTATTGAGGTCGTTTTAATTGATGAATTGATTTATTGTTTTTTGCTACATGACTGGGTGTGAGACAGATAATCTGTGGAAAAATCGAGCTGCTTTTTGTTTTCCCAGTGCTAACTAGAAATGACCAATCAGAGCCAAGAGGCGGGGCTTAGTGTTGTCCATCACCCTCTGTGTAGCTCTCTGCTACGCTGCTGCTAGCATAGCATGTCGTGAATGCTCAGGCTAGCTAGCATAGCCACTGATGATGGATCATCTGTTTTATGTTTTATATGTTGTATGAGATAGCGTTGAGTTTGATTGACAACGCTAAGCCCCGCCTCCTGGCTCTGATTGGACGTTTTTAGTGCATTTCTTCAGACAGCAATAGTAACTCAGGGAAATCGATCTTTTCACAGATTTTCTATCTCATAAACTGAAACAAGGTGACATTAATAAATATGTAAAAAACATTTTCTTTATAAAAGTTACATACTGCGGCTTCAATGCTCTTAGAAATATCCACGACCTTTAATGTTTTCACCCGCCTTCTTACACCAACGCATTGCTTCTGAAATGGTTTCAGTTTGCAGAGGAATGTTAACTCTGATCCTCACACTGTGTGCTGTGAGTCTGAATTTGCTGAAGAAAAGCTGCTGAATTTCCGATGGTCACTGAACTTTTCTGACTGTTTCTCACAGCGCCGCCTGTAACGTTCACCGACATCCCAGAGAAGGACCTTTTCCGAACCGCTGTGGAGCAAGAGCAGCTTATTCTGTCGTGTGAAGTTTCAAGAACCGACGGCGTGGTCCAGTGGTACAAAGACGGAACCGAAATACAACCGAGCATTAATGTGTCAATGGAGGCCGAGGGCGCCAAGAGAAATCTGATTATAAATTCAGCCAAACTGTCTGACACTGGCGCATACACATGCCGCACAGGAGACAACATTTTAATATTTAAAGTCAACATAAGAGGTAATAAATCACCTTTCAGGAAACACATTCCCAGGAAACGCAAATCTGATGTGTTTTTATTTCACTTTTCATCCACAGAGCCTCCTGTGATGATAGTTTACCCCAAAGAGGACGTCCACCTGGACCGCCACGTCCCTGAGGAAATCATCCTGAGCTGCGAACTGTCCCGACCCAACGGAGCCGTCGGCTGGTTCAAGGACGGCCAGAAGCTGCAGGAGAGTGAGAACATCAAGCTCAAGTACGAGGGTCCGTACAGACGACTGAAGATCCTCTCCAGCAGAGTCGAAGATTCTGGCGAATACGTCTGCGACACGGCCGACGATTCCATATTCTTCCATCTTAGCATTACGGGTAAATTGTCTGATTCTGCCGTTGGAAGTTTGCATTTTGTTTGTTTGAATTTCAGTTTAAAGTTTTGTGCTACGTTGCTCCATGTGGCATAGCAGAGCAGCTCGTCCTCAAAGCAGCTGGCATGGTTTATGTTTGAACGCAGAATGAGGGCGACCCAACTTCTGCAGCATCTGTTCTCTGCAGTTCATCCCCACTATACTAGAGATAGACTGTAGGGGGCAGCATACGATGCTAATGGAAACCATACAACACTAGGCAGCGTGTTTAGAAATAAAAAAGCCCCAGAGATGTCTGTCTTTGCAAACTTGAAGAAGCTCTTGCTGGTCCACAATAATTCAAATTTGGTTGTTTGAACCGCAGACAGTTCAGACACGCTCTGAACTGTCTGAGTATTTACAAAACGTTTGAGGTCTGCGGTGTGGAAAATCTGTATGAGTTGCTGAAATTATATAATTTGTCCCTGCGGCGCCGCGTGGGCGTGTCAAGCATAGATCAACCTTAGATGTCTGAGTACTGTCAAGAAATCTTCCTAAAGAAAGTGAAACCTGTGCTCTTATTCAGCCAGTTATTACTGAGCAATTAAAGTTGGACCAAATGAATGGATTGTTATTTAATATCTGGTTAGCTTCATAGCTCCCTTCACAGTCAAATCATGGCCAAATGTCAGTGATTGGATGAAATCCAATCGAGTTGTTTAAAACCTCAACAGAGTCCACGCCTCCAGCAAGCAATCATTTGTCAATAGCCGACAGTCCAGACCCTCTGGACGAAGCAAAGCGGGAAAACTAGGGTGCACTGATTGCAGTTTTCTGGCCAATTACCAATCTTTATAGAAGCCCGATTCTGATTTCGCCCAATACCAATTTTTCTGTCTGAAATTTTGCTCAATAGAGCAAGAAAATCTCTGAGTTGTCAACAGACTGGCGACTGTTGTTGACTGGAAACGACCTGGTGGGGCGGCAGAGCAGAAGAGGACAGTGGATGATTTTTAGACCTTTACTGAGGGACATGAGATCGGTGGATAAGTCTGGCTTCAGGTGTAAATATCGACCAATAACGGACCTCTTCTAAAACTAGCAAAGGTCTGGTTTTTACCAGGCTGGGGAAATGATATAATTGTAGATTTCTGTCTTACTGGAAAAAATAGAATTGGTAAACTCTTTTATAGCCTGTGGTCTAAGAGGGATAGGTAATAAAAGTAATTTTATAAAGAAAAAAAAAGATTCTCATTGTACATCTTTATTTTTTAGCTTTTCAAACATCTTTACCAGGTGTGTTTGTTGGAAAATATGGCCTCTTTCTTACCTGATACACCATGAGGCTCTGCCACATCAAATGTTTTAGACTAATTCCCAAACATGGAGAAGCAGCATACAGCTTTTATACATCAGGAATCTGGAACAAACATCCAGAAAACTGCAAAACAGCCGAAACACTGAAATCCTTTAAATCTAGACTAAAATCCCAAATGTTTAGAGTTGATTTGATTACTAATAACTGGATCAATTGCCAATATTTTGGATCAAAATGTAATGTTTACTAGCTTCTCAAATTGGTGACTGATGTTTTTATAAGTTTTTGTGTTTTTATGATGTGTTACCAAAATAAACCTTATTATTTTGATTTAATGCAAAACAATCCTTAAAATGTTATTGTCCAATGGAGAAAACAACCAAATTTGAATTATTGATAATCCAGTTGCATAATTCCAACCTTGGAATTAGAAATATTTGGTATATTTTCTTCCAAACACTAATTTCTTAAGGCGGCTCCAACTTTATCTTTATTGGATTTGATGAAAAGGCGTCCATATCCGTTTCCAGAGCCTCCGGTTCAGATTCTGTCGCCGAGCCAGTCCCAAATGGAGCTGTGTCAGCAGACCTCGGAGCGGATGGTCCTGAGCTGTGAGATCTCTCGGCCCAACGCCGTGGTGCGCTGGTATCGAGACGGACTGGAGGTGGAGGAAAGCGAGAACCTCCTCCTGGAGGTGGACGGCGTCTACCGGAGGCTCATTATCCCTGAAACGACGGTCAAAGACTCAGCAGAGTACGTGTGCGACACCGGAGACGATTCTGTGACGTTCTTTGTGAACATAGCAGGTAAAGAAACGGTAAAGATCACCCATCCACTTCAGTATTTTCATCTTACTGACATTTCCTGGGTTTTTTAATGTGCAGAACCTCCTGTGCGGTTTATGCGCCCACGGAAGATGGCGAGCAGAGTTGAGAAAGTGGTTGGTGAGACTTTGGTTCTGGACTGCGAGGTTTCCAGGTCAAACGCCGAGGTGACCTGGAAGAAGAACGGAGAAGAAGTGGAGGACTCCAGGAAAGTCACCGTCCTGGAAGATGGCGTCACTCGTCAGTTAACGATTCATTCTGTAACGGTGGAAGACGCCGGGCAATACGTGTGTGACGCGAAGGACGATGTGATGGACTTCAATGTCAGAGTGCAGGGTGGGTTTTGTTTTTATCATGGTAGCAGAATAGATGAAGAAAATGTTCAGTTTTGGTCAAAAGAAAAAATGGACTCTATTCTTTAAGGACGTCTTCACACCTGATAGTCCAGTAGATTCGGTTTGATTGGGGAAAAGTTGCACCATTTGATACATTTTCAGTTGGTGTGAGTCAAACCAACCAAACCCTTTGAGCAACCTGTTCACCTCCTCGCCTGTGGGGGCGCTGCATCAAAATCCTCTGAAGAAAACACTGAGCACAACTTCCTTCTTCACCAAATGCAAACAAAAATGGAGGCATCAGGTTTTAGTAGTTGTAGGATTTCTTTTTGGCTAAAGACCTCGAGCCATTTCTCTTGTTTGGTTGTATTTACCCAGAATGCCCTGTGCTGTAGTCCGCTTCCTGCTTTTGGAGTGGTTTCTGATCCGCTTGGCATTCACATTTGTGTTCAAACCAATCCAGAGTTCACTTAAACCAAACCAAGACCGAGGTTTGTAGAAGTTTGATTAGCATTCAGTCCTCCCCAAACGAATCGGACTTTCTAGACAAATAGATTGGAGTTTAGTTGAAGCGGACTAATCAGGCCTGGTGTGAATTCACCCTAAGACTTCTCATTGATAGCCAAGGTAATAACAAATCAATACTTTGTTTTATTCACAGATTTGCCTGTAAGAATCCTTGGAAAAACTGATGCAAAGACAGAAAAGCAGTTCCTAGTTTCAGATGACATCATTCTGGTGTGTGAGCTGTCGAACGCCAACGCGTCCGTCCGCTGGTACAAAGACGGTCAGCTGATTGACGACAGCCAGAGATACTGCTGCGAAGAGCAGGACGTTTTCCGGTCGCTGGTCGTCCTCAACGCCGGCCTGGAAGACTCAGGAGAATACAGCTGCTACGCAGGAGACGACAAGATGGCCTTCACCATCACTGTGAGAGGTAAACCTGCTGACCTCTGACACCAGAGCAAGACTGTAATTATTGTCATCAAATGAAAACAAAAAATATTGTGACTTTTTATTACTTACTCAACATTTAGCTGCAATACATTAAACCAGGGGTGTCCAAACTTTTTATCCCGGGGGCCAAAATGACCAAACTTTAAATTCATTAAGTTAAAACTGTTTGTTTTACCTCCTCAACAATAAACAGTTTTTATTAAATCTCTGTGTCAGTAAAAATCCAAAACATAAAAGGGGCTTCAGACTTTTGCCTTATTAAAATAAAAACTATTTAAATACATTTTGGCCACAAATGGCCCCCGTACCTCATTTTGGACAACCCTGCATTAAAATAAGTATTCGGGTTTTTTGTAGATCCAAAACATAAAAAGGGTTTTGAAGGTTTAACGAATGATTACAAACTTTGCTAGATGATAAATTGTCCCAGAAATTATTGTGCTGAATGATAATATTGTCGTTTTCAGTCCATTTTAAAGCATTTTCATGATAATGATCAAAAATTAATAAACTTTAATTTCTACAGAACAAATAACACTGGAACCGGAAGACATTTTAAATATCCAAAATAAACAAAAACAATAAATAAAATGGGAATAAAAATCAAAACACAACTGAAACCATAAATATATTGAATCATAAAATCTCTGTAAACAAAATTATCCTTCAAAAATATTAATCATTAGACTCAGACAGGTAAAACAGCCAGTTAGGACTTTAACTTTTAACTGCAAATACCGTGTTTGTTTTGCCAATTCTGGGCAACAAAACAAAAGATTTAGGTCACTTTTATCGAAAAGTATATACGCAATTTTAATAAATTAATGAACACCAGATGTGTTGATCAAAAGAGAAAGCCAAAAACCTGAACTTTTAAAATTTGTGTAACGCCTCCTTGTTCATCTCCAGGCTAATTAATGTGATTGTTCATGTTCAGAACCTCCTGTGCAGATTATTGGGAACTCTGGGAACCCGGAGCATCATGTGATGGTGACAGGAGACGACCTCATCCTGGAGTGTGAAGTTTCCAGAGCGAACGCCGACGTAGAGTGGACACGGAACGGAGAGGCTCTCCAACCGAGCGACCGGATCCGGATCGACAGCTACGGCGTCGTGAGGAAGTTCGTCCTCTCCGGGCTCCAACCCTCAGACTCTGGAGAATATGTGTGTGAAGCCATCGACGACAAGCTGGTCACAGTCGTGGAGGTTCAGGGTAAATCAGAGCGTTCCTTCTAGGCCCTTAAAGCTGCAGCAACTTTTACAAAAAAATGTTTTTACAGTTTATAAGACAGAAAATCTGTGGAAAAAATCAATTTCCTCCACTTAATTCCTGAGCTGCTAGTACTGTAAGAAATGCACCGCTATTGGTGAAAAACAACCAATCAGAGCCGGGAGGAGGGGCTTAGCGCTGTTAATCAATCTCATGTACTCGCTGCTAAATGTTCTAATGGTGGAGAAACAACTTCCTGTTACAGGAGAACGTTTATCTGCCGTCATCTGTGATTATGCTTATGGAGCTACATTAGTCTCAGAAAGATTCCCAAAGCTACAGTAAGACTTGCAAAAAGATCCGTTTAAATGTGTGTATTTCAGCAGTGCAGCTCACAAAGTCGATACTTACAGAAACTTTAATGCAAGTCTTTAATATAGTTGTTTTTGGACTGTAGGCCAAGTCAACAATACTACATTTCCAACAAGTCTGATTGTGCTCAGATACTCGAGCTTTTCTTCTGGGATATCTGAGAAAGTCTCAAAAGTGGAAAACGCAGCGAGCCGATCCGCCCGCAGCTGGTGATCCGTGAACGTGTATTTGGTGATTTGTATGCATAGTTTATTACAACTTGTGCATTTGAGAAACTGCTTACGCATGTGAATGTTGAGGTACGCTTTTATTCATGGTGTTCTGCACATTAATGAATCATGTTGTACATTTATACGTCTCCTTTTAGTCTTGTGGATCTTTTTGGACACCTGCAAATCTTAGTGTACACTTTGAGAATCTTTCTGAGTCTAATTTAGCTCCATACATGCTAACTAGCATTAGCATTCACAAATGGAGGGTGATTGGCAGCGTTAAGACCCGCCTCCTGGCTCTGATTGGTTGTTTCTAGTTAGCACTGAGACGAGAGGAAATTAATTTGACTAAACTGCCACAACAGTTTCAACAAATATGTGAAATAAAAATATTTTTTATAAAAGTTACATACTGTAGCATTAACTTGGTCCTTATAGCTGCTTGTTTTCAGTTGCATTTTAGACGTTTAGGGGTTGTAGCTTCATATCTTTTTGTTTGAATTCTTTGAGAAACTTGTTTTTTTCTCCCTCAGATCCCCCAGCCAAGTTTCTTAATAAAAAAGGAAAGAATAACATGTCAGCTTATGAGAATGAGAGCATCACATTGTGTGCCGTTGTGAGCAGCGAACGAGCTAATATCCGCTGGATGAAAGACGGCCAGCTGTTGAATAAGGACAACATTCATATCTCCAGTGAGGGCAAAACTCATAAGCTCACTATTAATCCTCTGCAGCTGTCAGATTCTGGAGAATATGTCTGTGACGTAAGCACGGATGAAATGTATTTCATTCTTTTAGTCGAAGGTAAGAACGCCTTCTGCTGTGACCTTTACCCTGACTTGCTTGTTAAATGTTTATAATTGTGATCCTTTGGTTTTTTTTCAGAAATGAAGGTGAAGTTTGTCAAACGTCTGGAGAATGTGATCTCTCTGAAAGGTAAAAGTCTTACACTACAGTGTGAGGTGAGCAAGCCTAAAGGAGACGTGCAGTGGCTAAAAGACGGTAAGGAAATGACGCCAAGTCGCCGCTGCACAATACGAGCCCAAGGCCGAGAGCGAAGCCTGACCATCCAGCAGCTGACGGACGAAGACGCTGGACAATACGTCTGTGAATCCACAGACGACCGAACAGCTGCCACTGTCAGCATCGAAAGTAAGTCACCTTCATTCCTCAAACTCAAGTGATTAAAGGTCAGAATAGATCGATAGGCCATACAAAACATGTTCATTACATTTTTCTGCTCAAAATGACTCTTAGATAATAATATTTTAGTTGTTTTAGGGCGTCCTGTCACTTTAAATCCAAATAAGCTGCTGCTGTTTATGCCCGTCCAACTCAACGCCTACACTCTCACATAAAAATGGCTGCAATTATTCAACCATATGTCTTTGAAAAGCATTACTTGAGCCTTCTGTGCAACCAACAAGAATGCAGGAAATGGCTTCTGTACGGTAAGTCAACAACAAAACACGTCACTGTAAAAACACAAACTCTTACCAAGCATTTTGGTTTGCAAGTAATTTTTCAGCAGGACATTGGAGTTTGTTTTAAGTCAGTAATTAATTAATATTGATGGAACAAGTACAGTTACTAGTGAAATAATATGCCAGTGGAACTAGTCCTTTTCCCACCAATATTAAGGAATTATTGGGTTAAAACAAACTTCTATATCTTCCTGAAAAGCTAACTGTTAGTTAGTCTAATTGTTTCAAGTGAACTAAGATATTTGCACTAGAAACTAGACCAAATATACGTGGTAAGATTTTGTGTTTTTGTTGTGCAGCAGCCATTGTGCAGCGGTAAAAACAGCTAGCTCAGCTTGGGTTGCTAGGTAATGGGGTGGAACTCTGCTGGGGTTGCTAGGTGACGGGCAGAATTCTGCTGGGGTTGCTAGGCGACGAGCCGGGCTCAGCTGGGGTCACTAGGTGAGGGGTCAGATCCTGCTGATTTGTGATGTTACATTTCAAAGGGTTTTTTTAAAGGCTCTTTTTCCAGACACCAAAAAATCATCAAAGTAAGGCCAAAAAACAGCTGAGTGGGTATTTTTTTAAGCTTGTGTTGTTTTCAGAAGCAGTAGAAACCCAACTGGAAGCACAAAAATGTAAAAATGTGAATTTTGTATAATACATCCCCTTTAATGTAAATTTCTACCCGAAAACGTGACAGATTTTTAACGATGATTTTCAGCCCCCCGTGTTGTGGAATTCATCGCTGAGCTGCGTAACATCACCATCCGTGAAGGGGAAGATGCCGTGTTTAAGTGCATGGTCTCACCGGCCGACACCACCTTGGTTTGGCGTCTGAATGGAAAGGACGTCACTCTGAACGAGCGTACCGCCGTCTCCTGTAACGGCCTGTGCCACATGCTGTGCATCAGCAGCTGCTTGGTGTCAGAAAGCGGCACAGTGACGGCTGACGCCGAGGGCCTGGAGTCAGAGGCAGAGCTAACGGTCCAAGGTGAGCTCCTCATGTCTCATAAACAACAGACTGTCTGCTTTTCTCTTTAATTAAACATTTAGCTCCTCTGGCCCTTAATTAACAACAAAATAAGTTTTAAATTATACTAAAATATACTTATACATGGTGCATGGGAGAGGGAAAGGCGACAGTTATGCTAGCTTGACTTTGACCACCTCAACATGCAGATGTGCTGTGGAATTCGATGCGTTTCGGTTCATTTGAAAGATAAATAAAAGGCGACCTACACACCAACTCTGACAGATCATCAGTAGAGCAGGTGTTTAAATTAGCTAATCAACCATTGCTGTGTTAGCTTAGCTAATAGCAGCGATAGCTAATCTACCACAATGATCACTTAATAATACAGTAATCGCAAAACAAGCATCAAGTCTGAAAACATAAAACTGTAACTGAATCCTCTGTTCTTTGTGTGGGAAATGGTCTTGAATCCTGATACATTAGTGGAGCTGTTGTCAGTCAGTTGCTATGGCAACTGGTCTATGTGCAGCGTAGCTGTCACTGAGAGGGAGAAAAAAATAAGAATGCTAAGGCTAGTTAGCATAGCAACCGATCACAGTGAATGAATGGTTTTCCTGTACAGGTAAGTTGTTTTTCCGCCATTAGCACGTTGAGCAGTGGTACATGAAATTGATGGACAGCGCTATGTTGTGTGTAGATTTTCATTTCTATCTTATTTATTGTTTTTGGTTGTTTGGGATATTAAAAATGGCTTCCAGTTCCACTGTTAATTGTTCTGTTAATTGGCTCTGATTGGTTGTTTTTCTTCAGCTCCACCAGATCATTTATTTCATAAATTATCTGTCTCAAAACAAACTGTCACAACATGGTCACAAGTCTTACAAATATGTAAAGGTCATATTGTTCTTTATGAAAATAAAAGTTACCTACCGGAGCTTTAAACACTTAAATGTTAGAGGCTGCTGTCCTGTAATCTGTATTTGTCGTTTAAAGAGCAACAGGCGCTGTTCACAAAGAAAATGGCGGCAGTTGTAGCTGAGGAGTACGGTGAGGCGACTCTGGAGGTGGAGGTTAGTCAAGAGGCGGCGGAGGTCCAGTGGATGAGGCAGGGGATCCTGATCCACCCCGGCGCCAAGTACACCCTGAAACACAAGGGCCGGACCCACAGCCTGACCGTTCACCAGGTGGCCGCGGCGGACCGGGGCGCCTACAGCTGTGAAACCCTCCATGACCGGACGCAGGCCCAACTCGCCGTGGAGCGTGAGTGTCCTCGTGTTCTCGCTACGTCCTGTTGCTGTTTGTTTACCACCGTTACCGACAACTCCCCCTGCGTCCGAGGGCCACTCTTAATTAGCGGTAATCTGAGTTTACTGGGAACAGAGGCAGCATGTACTGGGATGGAATGGCAACCAACAGGTGACATCCCAACCAAACCCAAGACGCAGAACAAGGTTGGCCTGATCAGACTCAAGCACTGCAAAAAAAACCACCAAATCTGACCAACTATTCTTGGTCCAGTTTATATACCTTCGAACACTTGAGATAAAAGTGAATGTAGCTGCTTATTTTAAATGAATAATTCTGTAATATTGATGAAAAAGTTCTAGTTCCACTGGTAGAATATTCTACTTATGTCATAATCAACAACAGTGCGCCGTTGCCTAGCAACCCCAGCCAAGCCCAGCCCCGTTACCTAGCAACCCAGTTCTAGTTCCACTGCCGGAAAAATGTCTTGATTGAAGCCTGATAACGTAACTTTTCTGTTGTGATGTTTTATTTACTGATTACTGTTATTTTATTTTATTATTACTTTCTGTAGTATTTTTTTCTCTTTCTCGTTTCATCAACTTATTCTATTGTTCGTTTTTGTACAGAACTTTGGTGCCGTTTTAAACCTATTTTTAAAAATACTATAGAAATAAATTTGACACTGACATCTTTTTAAAAGCTAAATAATCAGCCAGTGAAACTATTTCATCAATTTTAAAGAATTGTTGATTTAAGTCAAACTTATAAATCTTGCTGAAAATTTGCGTCTACGTTAAATTTAGAACGTAGAAGCAAATTAAAGTAATTCCTAGTTTTTATTAGTTATTATTATTAATTAGTTTTAGTTTAGTATTTATTAGCTATAGTAGTATTTTTAGTTCTTACACATTTTGGTTTATTTTTATGTGTAGAATTCAAAAAGGTCAAAGTGTTGTGATTATTTATACATTATTTGGGTAATGAAGACTCAACAGAAAATATCATTTTCAATTCTTGAACAATCAGCTGCTTGAGTGGGGAAGAAAATCAATTTCAGTTCAAAAGGCTAATAAAAAGATTCATAAACATGAAAATGAAGGACATTATATGTATGATTTTAAGTGTCCTGAGATATTTGCAATAGAAACTAGTCAAAAAACTACTTTTGTTTTTGCAGTGAGAGGACGTATCGTTCTTGTCGTCTCTGTAAAGATTTCCTTGGTGACGTAAAAGCTGGTTGACGTTGAGGCGCCGTTAAACATCTTGTGGTAATTAAGATGCACTTATGTTAGGGTTTCCTCCTGCTTCTGCTGCCCAGGCTGCGGTCTGCAGGCGAGTGGCTGAAGTAAAAGCTGCTCTTTCAACACTTGTGCAGGTGGGAAGGGGAAAGTTGGGACTTTGGGCCGCTGTTGGCACGTCCTCTGAAGTTTGATCTACTCTCACTGCGTCTAAATTTACACACTGGCCTTCAAAACTAAGGTTGTTGTCATCAGGTCTCCAAAATAAACACTCATTTTTTCCACTGGGAATGTGTGTGTATGCCACAATAAGTGAAAAAACTTGGCAGTTTCAAACCTGGGTTTTGTTTGAGGGTCAGTGGCTAAAATCAGCCAGCTGGACAGATTCCAGACCCATTGTGTAAAAGAAAGAGACACCATTCCTGATAAATTCCTGTCTTTTGTGCTCTGTTGCCCCACAGCGCGAAAAATCAGCATCAAGCGTGGGCTGACAGACATTAAAACCACGGAGAGAGAAACGGCGTCCTTTGAGGTGGAGCTGTCCCACGCCAACGTCCCGGGAGCCTGGATCAGAAACGGGATCCAGCTGAAGCCGACCAACCACTTCCGAATGAGCGCCAAAGGAGAAGTCCACAGCCTCACCATCTCCAACCTGTCGGTGGAAGACACGGGCAGCTTCGTGTTCAGCGTGGAGAACCTGAAGACGTCGGCTCGACTTGTTGTGAAGGGTAGGAAACCCACAGGAAGGTCAACAGATCAGCACCTTCCTAAAATATCTTTTGGAAAGAAAGAAGTGGGGATTTTGGCAAAGAAATTACTACCTCTCTCCAAAACATGCTTCAGGCAAAAAAGAAAAAGAAATTTCTGGCAAAAATGACTTTAGGAAGGTGACAATATTACATAGACAATGGAAGAAAATGGACTAGCACTCAGGATCATGTAGCTTGAAGCTAAGGGGCCATGTTGCTCTGAAGCATTTAAATAAACAGAAATGTGACTTTCTAACTTCTTGAAGGTATTTCTGCTCTGGAGTTTGTTTCCTTTAAAAGGGCAGTATTCTGTCTTTGTACCATTTTATAGCACAACCAAGTATATTCAGAAAATACTCTATGTATCAAAGACGACTTTAAAAAATTGACTTTGATATTTAACGCCTTGAAATTGGGCCACTGTTTCTTTAAGACTTCCTGTTCTTTCTGAAGCTCCGCCTCCAGGAAGTCATCCCAACCTCTATTGGCCCTTAAACAACATTTTTACCAGCTTTGCTCTGAGCAGCAGCTCCTATAATGAGCTCAGCAGGTGTTTGCTAATTGCTGCTGGCTAGTCTGAAGGAGCTAAAATCTATGAATACTTAAGACAGAAAACAGTTTATAGCTGCCTTTTTTATTAGTTCAAACTAACATCCTCGGTCTTCCTCATTTCCAATATTGAGGCTTCAGTCAATCAGTAGCAAGGATTGGCTGCTTTTCAAATGCCAGCCAATAGCAGGTCTTGTAGCATTGCTGCTAGCTATTTCAGCTAACCAATCAACTTTTTAAGAATATTTTAAACACGTTCTACGAAAATATCTACAATTAGGTGAATTTTCCACAAAAAAATAAAAAAGAAGATGTGGAGAAAGTCAGAATACAACAAATAAAGATGTAAACGTGAAGTTGTTTTGTCATAAAATGGTTTTTATGGTGTTTTTAGTTGTTCCTGGCTTCCACATACCTTACCCGCCAAGCTGTTTCACACCTGTCAACATGACGACCCACCTCATTTAAAGACACAACGCGACCTCTGTCTGCCTCATCAGCTGGGAATGCCTTTGTGTCCGATGACCTTTACCCTTCAGCTGACTGTCGGATGCTCTGGAAACTGCCTGCAACTCATTTCTCCTGTGATGTGACCTCTGGTCCTGTTCCAGGCATAATGGCAGCCTTATGTGTCCGTCAATATAGGATTATGTCCAAGCAAACCCGTTGATTTGTTTCTATCTTTTGTACAACAGGTTTAACGAACCAAGTAATCAAACTGTATCGTTTTGCTGCAACCTCAGGTGGCAGCTGCAGTTGTGGCCGAATGGCAGCCATTACAGGCATGATAGTAGTAGGGAGTGGTGCCTTCATCCAGGCTCCCGTTACAAACAAAGGAAATAACCTCCAACCGTCCAATGAGAAGCTTCGGCTCGTTCTCTCAGGTTGATCTTTTCTCACTCCGGCGCGTCGTTCCTGTGAGCTGCTGATGACATGCAGAAGATCAGTCCAAATATAGCAGCTAATATGAATATGTAAATATGTTTTTGTGGTTTTAATAAGTGATTTTGTTCCTCTCCAGAGCCTCCAGTGACCGTCGTCAGGAAGCTGGAAAACCAGAAAGTTCCTGACGGGTCGGTCATCTCCTTCGACTGTGAGCTGTCCAGACACAACGTTGACGTCAAATGGATGAAGGTTGAGCTTTTCTCCAGCTGTTTCCCTTCAGAAAATCATTTTATATAAATACATTTATATAATTTTCATTTTTCTATGAATTTTGAAAATTCAGTAAAATGTCCAAAAACCTTTGTTTTTCTCATTGAGACTCAATCACATAATTTGGATGAAAGTTGACTTTAAATTAGTTTAAAAGTTATAAAAATGTACAATTTTATGCTAAGTTAACTTGATTAATGTTGGTTAAACTTAAAAAAAATTCTCTTAATTTTTAATTTTAGTAACATTTAAAGGCAGTTAAGCCTTTACTGTTTTCTGCAAAACTTTTAGGAAATTTAAATAAAAAAAAGTTAATTGTCTAAATCAAAAGTCTGCAATATGTTTAAAGTTGCAAAAAGGCAACTAATAGTGAAATTTGTTGACATTTTTAAAAATCTACTATGTTTTTACGTTAAAGGGATTTAAAATAAAGATAAACATCAAATGTAGCAAAAAGAGGATGGACCTTTTTTACTGTGGGATGAAATATGATGTAAAAAAACACAGAAATGAAGAATCTTGATTAAAAAAGGAAACTTATTATAAATCTGAAACTTGTTTAAAAGCTATATCTTAAATATTTGTGTTTTTTTTTATCTTTGTCTGGATGTTTTTGTGTTTATTCTCAGCAACAAGATGTGTTGGGCAACTAAAAAAGCAACCTACACTAAAAGTGTGTTGCTGCGAACAGACTAAAAGTCTTTTTCAGGTTTTGTTTACTATGAAATTAAATTAAATGATAAGGACACTGTAATTTTTATCGTTTTTTAATTTCACTTAAAGACTTTTTTAAGACTGCATCACCCTTCAATCCTGAGCTGGAAAAATAAATTTGTGAAAACTTTTGTATTGTGGTGAAGGGCCGAACAAAATCACTTTGAGGGCCACAAATGGCCCACGCGCCGCACTTTGGAAACCTCTGTTTCAGAACGTTTTGAGCAAAGGTAGAAACTGCTGAACTATCTTATCCTTTGCAAGTAAATGCTGACTAAAAGGAGAATAAATGTCTGCTCTGTAGTCATCCATTAAACTGTTTCCTGTGGAATAATCAATAACTGAACAGGAAGTTTAATCGTTTTTATTTTTTCTTTCAGGACGGGGTTGAGGTGAAGCCCAGCAAAGACGTCCGTATTTATGCGATGGGAAGGAAGCGCTTCCTGCAGATAATGAAATGCAGCGCGGCCGACTCCGGCTTGTACGCCTGCGACGCTGGTGATGCTGCCACTTCCTGCTCAGTGGAGGTTTACGGTAACGCACCTTTAAAAACCTGCTAAAACATGTGATTGTTGAACAGGCTGAATTAGCTCCAATTAAAGTCATTTAAACTTCATGAAGATATGTGAGATTATGTTATTGTAATATTGAAAAAGATAAAAGATCATGTAAAATATTCCTTTAATAAGATGTAATGTTTTGTGTAGCACAGCACTGCCCTCTGTTGGCATCTATCAAGTATTACAGTCTTTCATTTTGTATGTTTTTATAACTAGAAATTAAAACATAAAAAAATTTGAAAAAGTTAGAAAAGAATTTTTAGTGAAAATTTGTAACATTTTAATTTTGATGTGAATTTTTAAAATTTTCCCCAAATCTTTGTGTTTCTCATTTAAACTCAATAACAAAATTTATAATAAATAATAAATCTGTAAAATATTTGTGGAGAATTGAGATAAATATTGCAGGAATAAACTGAAAAACAATTAAAAACCTGCGTTTATGACTCCACCTGTCGCAATAAACAACAAACCAATGAAAAAAATTATAAATTAAAATCAATTTCTATTTGCATTATTTCTATTTTTTCTTTTTTTGTCTCTTTCTACCAAAACGTGGATGATGAAAGTCTTTTTTTGAAGGACAGTGTTGTTTACAGGGATTTTATAATTAACGTTTTTGTTTATTTATTTTTAGTACTTGAAATGTTTTCCAGTTCCAGGGTTAAATGTTCGTTAGAATCTAAACTTTATCGATCTGAGAATATCTTTTTACAGGAAAACGGTGCGTTGTGAACTTCTGGGACATTTTATCGTCCTTCAGATTGTGATGATGAGTTTGTAGTTTGTGGTTTAAAGTGTCTTTGGTGTGATTTGTATCTGCAGAGCGTGAGCTGCTGGTCCTGCAGGGTCTGGAGGATTTGGACATCCAGGAGGATCAGAACGCCGTGTTCGTTTGTGAGATCTCTGTGGAAGACGTTCCAGGGGAGTGGTACAGAAACGGCGAGCGGATCCAACCGACCAGCACCGTCAAGATCCGGCAGGAAGGTCAGTTTTACAGCTGATGCTGCCTTTAAAGGTTAAACAGGAAGTAAAACGCTGGATGACATCGATCTTATTTTTGACTTTTTTCAGGAACAAAACATTTTCTCCTCATGTGCAACGTGCGACCTGAAGACTCCGGGGAGATCAAGTTTGTTGCCAGAAACTCAGAATCTGTTGCTTACCTGGAGGTGGAAGGTAAGAAATTCACCTTTAATGACAAACTAACAGAGACATCAGAATGTCATTGATTATTCAGTCTGATTATTAATTAGTGGTTATAACTTAACCGACTCGCCTCTTGTTCTTAAACACAGTGGTTTCATTAGACCAGCGGTGTCCAAAGTGTGGCCCGAGGGCCATTTGTGGCCCCTTGGATACATTTTTTGCGGCCCCTGACTGCAATTCAAAAATGAAACAAATGTGACTCTTCAACACTGTCATTTCTTTTAGTTTGAGATTTTAAGTTTATTTCGTCTTAAAAGGCAAACCTAGAGATTTTTTCTTTAGCCTGTTTTTTCATTTTTATCTCATAATTTGTCACAAACATCACTCAAGAAAATTAGTACTTTTGTTCCTGGGATTAACTAAAAACAAATTTTGGTTTTTAAAAATTGGAAACTTTTTTTCTGTCTACAACAGCAAAATAATTTGTGATTCGTCCTCCTTCTCCCTCCTAAAGCACCAGCAGGAGAAAAGGAGCAAATGTATCACTTTTTGTTCCTTATGTCTGTGGACGTTTTACATGTTTTCAGTGAGATATGTTTTTATTGTGATTAATTATAATGATTGTTTCCTTTAGTGTCCCCCGGCTGCTTGGTGCTCTACTAATTTTTCTAAAACATCATAAATAGAATACTGCATCCTTTTTTCTTAAATTTGACACTGTTTGTGCTCCAGAGCTCCCGGTGAACATCGTGAAACCTCTGCAGGACGCCAGCGCCCTGGAGAAGAGCCGCGTCGTCCTGGACTGCACCGTGTCCAACCCCAGGTGCAGCATCCGCTGGTACAGAGGCATCAACGTCGTCCTGCCCTCCGAACGCTTCGAGATCTGCAGCGAAGGCTGCTACCGCAAACTGATCATCCAGCAGGTGGCGCTGGAGGACGAAGGCACCTACAGCGTGCAGGTCGGAGACTACACATGCTCCGCCAAGCTGACCGTGGAAGGTAAACAAGTCACCCTGCAGCACCGGTTTGTTTTGGAGACAAAGGGTTTAACTGCAACACAGCGCTAAGGCACTCAGATGTCAAAATACTAAGACAATTCATGTTCTTTTCTTACTTTTCAATCTGTGATCTCTGGACCGCTGCTGCTGCGTGAAAACAACAGTTCATTTACCACAGGAGTTAGCTTTGTGCTTAAAAATATTAATGGATAAGTGACAGCTGAACAGAAATGCTGACGATAGCAGTGGAAAGAAAACAACACCAGGACTGTTTAAATGATCCGAGGAATTCATGTCTGCAGGAATATTTCTCAGTTTCTCATGTTGGGCTGCAGAACTTTAGTTTTTAAACCGTATTAACATAAATAGGCAGCAGATCTAAGTCTGCTCTGCTGAGTGCGACACGATGTGACGAGTCGGTGAGCAGCGCCGCCGCACCCCGCCCCGCGCCGCGTTGCGCCCCGCGCCGACCAACTGCATCTTAGCACCTAAAATAGGAATATTAATGTTGCGCTCAAAACAATGTTTCATTTCTACCAAAGAAACTCAAGTCTATTTTTCTTTTATTATGTTTCTAAATAACAAATAACCTTAAAAATGTTAATGCACAAAACATTTGTAGTAAAGAAAAACGTCCTTTTTATTTGCATGTTTTATTGTTATAACGTTTAGGATCCATAAATAACTAAAAACTCTCCGACCATCATCTCCATTACTGCAGCCTTCCTGCAGTTTTATTCTCTGTTGTTTAATGAGAATCCTGTAAAAATAATAAGACAGTAAACTGAACTACCAGCGTTGGCTTGAAATATAACAGATTATAATCGAACATTTCTATTTTTGTCTGAATTTCTTAAAATTTTATTTTCAATCCACATAACTTTAAATTGTTTGTTTTATTATATTTTTGTGCTTTTATTAAAAATCCTCAGTTTTAAAGCAGAGAAGCTGCTTACTTGTCAGCCCGCGTTTCTAAATGATAATATGAAACTGTCATGTTTACATTTAATGCTTGATGTAATTATTTATAGATTACTATTTTTGTTGGTTGGAATCAGTCAGATTTGTTCCCAGTTGTCAAAGTGTTTGAAACGTCTTAAAGGAAACTGTTTTCTCGTGTTTCTCGGTGACCGCCGTCTCGCTCCTGTCCGCCCACCAGCCCAGTCGGTGCTGATGGTCCGGGAGCTGAGAGACGTGGTGGTGTCGGCGCCTGACGACGCCTGCTTCGAGTGCGAGGTGTCGGCCCCGGCGGCCCGCGCCCCGGCGTGGAGCCTGAACGGCGAGCCGCTGCAGCCCGGCCCGCGGGTCCGCCTGGAGAAGACGGGGACGGTCCACAGGCTGACGCTGCGGCAAACCGCGGCCGACATGAGCGGCCTGGTGGAGTTCACATCCGGGAAAGCCAGAAGTCAAGCTCAGCTCCGAGTCGCAGGTAGGAACAACTAATTACACTGCAAAAACACAAAATCTCACCACGCAATTAATGCACTTTCTGCAGAAAATAACTTTATACACTAAAAATGAGACAAAACTAACTTAACTTTTCAGCAACTCATTAGAGCTTGGTTTAAGTCAATGATTCCATAATATCGATGAGTACTGGCATCAATAACTCAGAAAGACTTTTGGTTTTTGCAGTGTACATGGTGCTTCTGAAATGGAGGCTTTACAAACGTCAGCTAATCTAACTTTTGTTCAAAACAACAAAAAAGAAAAGTAAACTGAAACAAATGTTTTGAAGATGGAAAAAAAAGTTTTAAAACTGAAACAAATGTTCAAGCCGACTTTTCAGATTCAAAATTGATTTCAGTTCATTTTTTTCCCTTTTGAACAAACTTTTTGGGCCCATTTTAGCTCCATAATTGAGCTGCATTTCTTCAGAACTTTTTATATATGCTGTAATATATTCCAGTGTTCACCAAATATCTTGAGGCTTTTTCCAACAAAAAATGCACAAAATATTGAACCACAAGCAGGAAAATGGATGGACGTAAATGTCAGTTCTCCTGTTGGCCAGTAGGTGTCAGCAGAGCTACATAATGAGAGGATTCTTCTGGACCTGATTCGGCTTTTTGTCACAATTTATCCAGAAACAGCTGCAGTTTTCTCAAAATCAGGGAGTTTTCTGCATATTTACAGAATAAAACAAAATGTAAAATAAAACAGCATTCCTCCTTTAATATGAAAAAGGTACAAAAACTGAAAAACTGGCATTTCGTTTTACAGATCTATATGTTATCAGATTTAATTAGATAACTTTTAGTTTTTAAAAACTAAAAGTCTGGCTGCTTTTGAAAGAGATTTAGACTGAATTATAAATGATTTAAAACTTTTATGCATTAAGATTCTTACAAAGTCTCCAGTCAGAGCCTGGCAGGAACTTTTTTGAAAAAAAAAAAAAAAAAGTACTATAAGAGTATTTTTTCTATGCTTTCCTTTTACTTGAATAATTATATTATGAAGTATTTCTACTCTTATTGGAGTAAGTTTCTGGATTTTCAACTCACTGAATGAAAAACATTTAACCAAATAAAAAAGGAAATCACACAAAAAAACTGAAGTTTCATAAGAAAAGATTTAGAAAAATTATTTTGCTTTTGATCTTTAAAATAGAAAAATGTTAATTTAACTTTATATTGTGGTCCGTCTGATGTGTTTTTACATAAATGATTGTTTTGATTAGTTACTCAGTAACTTTGTAAATACTTTTTCCCTCTTGATTAATTTCTTGGCTACTTTTTACTGTTTTTTTGGTTGTTTTTTTTACAAAACAATTCACCAGACGGCTGTTTTTATTCACAGTTCATGAGTTTTATTTGGAAAGAAATTGATTTGGAAAAATGTATTACATGAATTATATGTTTTAGATTAATTATTTTAATTTTGGTTCTTAAAATACAAATATTTCTTCTAAACTTTATATTTTGGTCAGTCTGATGATGTAATGTTTAAATATTAAATGATTGATCATTTGATTAGTTCTTCAGTCGCCTTTTTACATACTTTTTACTTGAGTAAACATAAGCTAATGTAGTTGTACTCTTATAATTTTTAATGATGATAAAAGTTTGGTAGAAAATTAAGAGACGCTTTCCTCTGTAATATTCAACCTGAACCACTAGGGGGCGGTAATAAAGCTTTGAGTTTCTTCCGTATCTCAATTTGGAAAAACGAAGGAAAAGTTGTCAAAATGTCTAGAATTATCTGACCAAATCAGATGAAAATGTGAATAAAAACGCAGATAAGTGATTTTTATCTGTCCTGGTGGTGTGTGTGGGTGTGTGTGTGTGTGTGTGCGGGTGTGTGTGTGTGTGGGCGTGCGCGTGTGTGTGTGTGTGGGTCAGTGAATAGGTGAAGCGGTTCGGCACCCCGGGCTGCCACGTTCTGTAAATAATACAAGGTGTTTATGGTCCTGGGTATGTAGGTCAGGCAACACGGCAGCGGCACCAACAAGCTGCTGGGAATTATTTTTAGTTTTATTATGATGCCTCAGATTAAACAGAGTTTAATCATCTGACCCAGATACTGAAGTTTAATCGCTCTGAACCTGAACCACAGACACAAAAGAGTTTATTAAATATTAATGAAGATATTCACAGTCCCCTACAAAAACTGACTCAAGTTTACTAAACAGAAAACAGTTTCACTACTTAGACAAAATAAAATCTAAAAACATTTCAATTTTAGTTAAAAATTAAATATCTTCTACTGATTTTTGAAGTTATTAACTCATTTAAAAAATAAAAGACTTCCAATATACAAATTATTCATACAAGTCCTGCTGTCTTATGTTTATAAAGTCAAACAAAACAACTTAAATTTTAAGTTTAAATTCAAAACATACTCTTAAATCAGAATCAAGATTGACAAATTGTTGTGTAATTTGACGAGATGCTTTGAATTCATTATTTTCTATACATTTTTATTTTATTTCTTCTCTTTCATGGCGTTATGTCTTTATTTTACCTCAGTTTTTAGTCTGTCTGCAGGTTAAAATCTGTTAACTTCATTTCTGTACAAGGTCCTTTGCCATATTTACCAATACATTGTTAATAATGAATAAAAATACATTTGAAACAAAACAGGACAAAAAACAAGATAGTAAAGATTAATTACTAATTTCTTTGTACTTTGGTTTTATAGCAGCTTTACTTTAAAAATGTAAAATTTCTGTTTTGTTTTCACAGGAAATCCCTGAAAGAAACTCCAAACCTGCAGTCGTCTGACGCTTCAATATGTATAATTATTTTATTTAGTCTCTTTGAAGCAGCTTAAACTACCTTACTGTCTCCTGAAACTTATTTTAATTCAAACTGTATCTTCTGTTGTAAATAATGTTGGAGTGATTTGACTGGACCTGGTTTGTTAAAGCTGTTACTGTCAATAAACAGCGAGATGATTCAGAAACTATTTACAGTTTGGTTCTAACGATCCTGTTCGGGTTTTTTAAAGTTTTAAAATCTACACACTGAATCCCTGAAAACAGAATCTGAAATAAAAATAAAGTTTGTTTTTTTCTTAACTCCACCAGACAGAGAATCGGAAACAAATTAACCTGGAGAAGTTAAGAAAACAATTAATAAAGAGTCAAGTTAACAGCTACTGAGCATCAAGCTAACAGGTGATCAGTGTGAAGCTAACATCTGAGTGCTAAGCTAACAGTTACTGAATGTAAAGCTAACAGGGACTCAGCATGAAGCTAACAGAGATTTTGTTTTTGTAGGAATGGTGGAGAGGGAAGAGGAGCATAATTTTGAAGATAATTAAAATTGTGCTGTACAAAAACATAAAATGGTTGTTTTGTTTGTTATCCAGAGTCAAAATGAATAAAAACTGCAAAACAAAAATTGAAGGAATAAAGTTAGGTGTATCTTTTATGAATTTGGTGATGCAGATGAGCAAACTACTGATTAGATGGATGGATAATTTCCTGTGTGGCTAACTGCTAATGTGGCTATGCTAAAGCCATTGCTCATATAGAAAACCAACCAATGGTTAAGCTGTCAAAATCACAAAAAGTAAACAGTGCAATAATGATGATATAAAAAGATATTCATTATAGATTCCATTTTAAAAATGTTTTAAATCGTTTAATATGCTAAAAGTTGTTACTTAAAACATTAAATTTTCTTGGACAAATATTCTCAGTTCCCTTTTCAAACCCATTTGTGTTCATTAGCAGAACTCTAATTTGTTTAAGCCAGTTCCTTTACATATATCAAAGGAATATTTTCCTAAATAATAGTAAAAAATAAGTATTTTAACATGCAAATAAATACTGTGACATCTTTGAGAGGATGTCACTTTTTTATCTAAAAGCAGTACAATTAAAGACATTTTCACAAATTCTGATTCTAGTTACAGTTAATCAGATAAATACGGCAGAACATGTAACACCATCATCTTCTTTCAGAAAATAGCTCAGATTCAAGTTTATTCAAACAGCAGCATGTGTGAAGTTGTCAGTATCTTACCTGCTGCAGACAGTAATGGAGAATCATTGAGAAATGAGAACGCTAACAGCTATTCAAGCTAGCTATTCAAACTGATAGCTAGTCAGAGCCAAGCTAATGGCTACCAAAACAAGCTAGCAACTTCACAAAGTAAAGCTGACAGTTCAAGAGTAACGTTAACATCTACTAAGTTAATACATATTCAAAACAAAGCAAAATTTCATTTAGCTTGGGTAGCTGTTAGATTATGCTAACAGCTACTCAAAGTGGCTACAAAAGGCAACCAATGGCTGCTCAGAGTAAAGCTATCGTCTCAGTACAACAATAACAGCTATTAAAGCTAAGTGCTACTCAGACTAAAGCTAACAGCTTAGTCAAACTAACAGCTATGCAAAGGAAATCTGACATCTACTAGCAATGAAGCTAACACCTTATTTATATGAATAGCTGCATAGAAGAAAGCTAACTTTTAGCTAGCTTTGTATCCACCAAATTTAGCCACCTTATCATTTTTATCAGTTATAGTTCATGCAATTTTATGCAAATGTATTCATATTTTGCATAAAATATGGATAAAACAAAACAAAGTATTTGTTTTATCCTTTTACACGTGTAGTTTTATGAACATAACTTGTGCATTGAAGTCACTGATAAAACCTGATGTTAAGATAAAGTACGTTTGATCTAAGTTACAGCACCCAGAATAAAGCTAACAATTTAAGCTAACATGTCCTCAAAAACACAACAGCTACTCAAAGTTGTCATCTACCAACGTACTTATAAGCTATTAGCTTGACTCAAACATGAGAACGTAATTCTGCATCTCCAAACATTTAGAAATAATGATTTCTGTCCACTGCAGATACTGACTGTTCACTGCTACTCTTTATAGCCTAGCTTAAATAAAGCTAATCTGTCAGCTTAAAGATACATGTTTGCTACAATAAATGGCTGAATTATTATTAAAGAATCTTCTTTCCTGGGTTAAAGTAAAGTAGGGATTTAGTGGTGTAATTTTCTTAAGCACATGTACTGAACAGGCAATTTAAACAGTTTTTAGCATAATGCGCATTTTTTATTATGAAGCATAGCATATTTTGTGCATATCTTCAAACATCAAGAAACATTTCTGTCTCTATTTACAAAAGTAACGATCAACATTTGTATTGAATGTTTAAGGTTATATTTTCCGCCTGTAGCTCCCCAGAGTTATTTTTATGGAAGGCGATTACGTCGACTCATCGCTATGATGCCTTATTTTCTGAGTGATGGTGGAAATAATTCTGTTGTACAAATGCTACATTATACTGACATTAAAGTGAGTAATGGTGGCTCATTTGTCCAGGACTATTTGTAGAAGACTGCGCAACTGTTCACACAATCTAGTTACAAAGGTCACAGCTGTCATGTAATACACACCCACACACACACACACACACACCCACACACACACACTGCTCTCCAGTTATCTACAGAGGCTATGGTAAGTCCATGAAGCATTCCGATGATAACTGGTGGATTTATCCAACACGCTGTGAGATTATGAGATTAAATGCGAGTAGTTTTTTTTTAAAGTGTGGTCCTTGTAGTGGGAAGCACGATGGAGCCTGCGGCTCGCCAGCCTCCATGGCCCCGAATCGACAGTCGCTGGTGACTCTCTGTACCCGAACTTCCGTTAACTCGAAGTCTTCTGCTTCCTCAGAATGTCGTAGATGTCGTCCACTTTGCTGAGTCTCTCAAAGAAGGGGATGAGGTCGAGAAGCTCAGTGTCTGACATGTCATCAAACCAGGACACGACGGGAACCTGGAGGTTTAAAACGGTGATTTTAGTGGGAAATAATGTTCAGACTTTAGGCATTTAATCACAGGAGCAGCGTACCGCGTTGTCCGGATGGAAGATGTAGGAAGCGGGGGAGTTGTCTATGATGATCACTCTGTTCAGGTCTCTTCCTAAGCGGCTCAGGTCTTTTACGTAGTTCCCTTTGTGGTATACGCACGCCTCCCGAAAGAGGCGACTCTGGAAGGCTCCGCCTTTATCCAACAGGTCAGACACAGGATCTGCATACTGAAGGAAATAAGACAGAAACACACAGAAAATTATACTTTAGCACATTGAAACTCTGGCAGCGTTCAGGTTGATGTAATATTTGCTTATATTTGACCAGAATCTTTATTCCAATGCTTACTTGTTCTTCCCAACAGCTGTGTCACCTGAATACTTGATATATAAAGTCATGTGCTGCTGAGCAAGTCTCACTTTTCTCCACATACAATCTCAGAGCTAAAGAGGATTAGCTGCTCTACGGTAATGTAGATGCTAAAACGTTATTCTGAGAACCCAGCTTTTCATGTCACTCTCTATATGTCTGGTTCTAAACTGTGACTTCAAGCTAATGCTAGCTAAGGCCAACCATCCAAGCTTAGTGAGCGGATATTGGTTTATTGTGATCTCCAGACATCAGCCAGTGTTTTGTTTGCACAGAGGGCAAACAAAAGGTAAAACTTTAAGGGAAACAAAGCGTTTTTTAATCTGGTAAACTTTATGCTCACAAACAACCAAGGTTGCATCAATTTGGCTGTTTACTTCCTGCTAACACTGCAGTTTGCATTCATATTGATACGTTTCCTCATATTTACTGAGGCTTTTTATCCCAAGGCACAGGTTCCTCCCCACAGCCGTGTCACCTGAATACTTTATATATAAAGCCACATTCTGCTGTGAGAGTCTCACTTTTCTCCACATAATCAAGTCTGTGTTTTGCTTCTTTGAGTTTAGCTGCTGTATGTTAATGCAGATGCTCAAAAGGTTTGTCATGTCAGTCAAACTCTATAATTAAATATGCAGTTAGTTATTTGGCCCTAGAAGCTCACATCAAGCTAATGCTAGCTAAGGCTAAGGCAAAGGGAAGGGAAATGAAGTACTGTAATTTTTTGACTCGGGCATAGGAAACAAATCAATCCCAGCTGAAGCTAAGTAGCTAATCTAAGTAAGTGGGTTTTGTTTTAACATCAACAAATTACAAAAAGTAGAAACAGCTGGAAAATGACTTTATGCTCACAAACACCCATTGGCGCTTAGTTCCTGGTAAAGCTATGGTGATCTCTAGTGAAATAAACTCTGTACTTTTTTCTCTGGTCCTAATAAGCAAACATATTTATTAATCAGTTCCCTGTTAAACAGACTCTGTGCTATGAACAACAGTTCATCAATGCTGGAGAGCCACCATTTTCTACAAGTCTTTACCATTTCATAATTCAATATTTATATCTCTATGGCTCAACACTATGATAATATTTAAACTAAGATTTTAAACTTTGATGAATTTAGGTGAAAGGTCAAACATAAATGCCATAAAAGGCCGTCCTCAGAGTGATGTTGCATCACAATGACCTGAGAAGATTTAGGAAAGCAAACCTTGGATAAACTTGCGGTGAATAAAACACACTCAAACATTTCTCCCATCCTCTGGAGGAACTCATCAACATGCGGCCTCTTCAGTACATGAACCTGAAGGAAACAGAAATATAACTGTTAGACTCACTGGAAATAAGCTCAGAAAGAAGCTATAGTTGTCATTTTATAGAAATCGTGTTATTCTTCTAAATGAATTTCCTTATATTTTACTGTAAGACGCTGGCAGCCATGTTTCTGAACCAAGTCATCCAGAATAGGCTTCCCCACTTTTACAAGCCGATCCTGGAGTACTTGAAACGGACCCAGGCCCAGAGGAGGGAGTACTTTAAAAGTACCACTACATCAACATATTTAGACTAAAAGGTGACTGTGGCTCTTTGGTAGAGTAGTCGTCTTGCGATCGGAAGGTTGTAGGTTCGATTCCAGCTTGGGTAAGGCACCGATCTGTGTATAAATGTGTTTGTGTTTGTGAGTGCGACTGGGTGAATGTAACTCTAGTGTAAAGTGCTTTGAGTGGTCAAAATGACTGGAAAAGCGCTCTATATATAAGTTCATTTACCATTTAAAAAATAACCAAGAAACTACTCAAGATTACTCGGTAATACCAGCTTTAACTGGTAAAAACAATAATTTGATATTTAAAATGACGTAAATGTAAAATAATAATAATAGTAATTATAAAATAACAAAAATCAGGCATAATAATTTTTTCCACAACTTATGAAATTTTAACAAAAACTGTAAGTGTGTGTTTGGTGAATTGTTGACTTCATTGTTTTTTTCTTCCTTAAAGCTGCAGTATTAAATTTTTATTTTAAAAAATATTCTGTTTTCATATTTGCTGAAACTGTCACTCTGCAGTACAGAATGAGAGAATCTAGAAACAACCAATCAGAGCCAGGAGGCGGGTCTTACCGCTGTAAATCACCTGTGTGATGATTTCTTTCTGCTAGGCTGCAGCTACAATGCTAATGCTAGCTGGCATAGCCACAGATGATGGCAGATTTCCTGTAACCGTAAGTTGTCTCTCCACCATCAGCACATATAGCAGCGAGTAAATGAGCGTGATTGACGGCGCTAAGACCCGCCTCCTGGCTCTGGTTTGTTGTTTTGGTGCATTTCTTCAGTCGGCAATATTAGCTCAGGGAGATCGACGTTTTCACAGAACGTCTGTCTCATTAAACGGTCACAACATGGCGACAGCTTTAACAAAGATGTAAAAACAACTTTTTTAAAACTTAAATGCTGCAGCTTTAAGTGAAGCTAATCACAGTTAATATCCAGAAAAAATAAAAAGCATTCACTGAAGTAATTTTGCCAAAACATTAAATCAAGTAAATGTAACTGGTTGCCATCCAAATCTTCACAGGATTAAATTTTGTTGTTTTTTGGAAAGTAAAGCCTCAGTCAGCTAGAAGAGCCAATCGCAGCTAACGGCTAGCAGCTAACGGCTAGCAGCTAGCGGCTATAGCATATAGGCTGCAGGCTGATCTGGGGATAAGATGTGATACAGATTGAGATTGATGGCGGGTATTTCTGAGAAGCGTCGCAGGCTCTCCTTATTTTATCAGGACTGAAATAGGAACCTGCAGCCGGGAGCCATCAATATAAAGAGCTTCAGCTCTGCCAGGAGCAGCAGCTTCGAAACCAGCTGGCAAAGCCACGCATCATTCACCGCATTATTTATGCAAAAATAGGAGGTTTGCATTCAAATCGGAGCCAAATCAAAATCTAGTTTAAGTATTTTTAAACTCAAATTGTTTCTCCACAATGAAATGTTTTAAGTTCCTACCTGATGAACAATTCCTTCGATTTCCACTGGAATGATAAAGTCTGCATTGTTCAAAGGCTGTGGAGATAGAAAACAGAGACAAGAACCATATCAATTACAACTTTAAGCACTTTAAAAACCTATTTGAGTCTTGATAATTAATTAGTAAAACATCAGAGATACAAGGAGGCGAATCTAAAAAAAAAAAAAAGATTTACTGGGTGAATTCTCAGCATCTGAATTATGCATCTCGGATGTTGAATCACTGGAAGCTGAGCTATATAAGGCGCGGGGCTCGAGGGGTGACGCTGTGACGTAATTTAATTAGTTTTCATATTGGATACTGTGTTGGATCAAGTTCTGCTCTAAATGATTCGGCAGCAAATTTTCCTAACAAAAAAAACAAAAACAAAAAAAAACATGAAAAACAGACAAACCGAATTAATACAGAAAGCTACCGGTCAGAAGTTTTTCAGAATAATGAGAATAAAAGTCATAATTTTGAGTTTTAAAGTCAAAAATACGAGTAAAATTTATTTAAAATAAAATACATTTATGTACTTTATAAGAAATTTTAGTTTTAAAGTCAATTATGAGAAATTATTATTATGAAATTATTGAATAAAAGTCAACTAAAGTTCTTGAGTTGTTTTTCTTAGTTTTTAAAGTCATACCTGAAAAGTGTAAAAGTGTAAAGCCCAAATTATGAAAAGTCTTTCAAAAAGCATGACTTTGATCCTTGTAAATATAACTTTAAAACTTAATTACTAATTCAAAACTCACAATTACGGCTTAATATTGGACTGTTATTTCATGGCAAAAATGGTCTTCCATATACATGACCTGGGTTTGATGACTAGTGACGTTTTCTTTTATGGTTTTTCATCTAATTTTGTGTTTGTACTAAACTGATTTTCAGGATGGTAGAAATCCTGCCAACCAGAGAAACGTCGACACGCGAGTCAGGCAGTCGTCATTTTAAAGATGGCCGCCTCGGTTCAACTCATGCTTACCTAAAGAGCCTCTGGTTTCTGCAGACACGTGTGAACTCCTCTCCACCGGCTCCTTTTAGGAAGGAGCACTGAAACAGAAACTGATCGACCCGGCAGCGTTTCAGCGGCACCGACAGAGCCCAACTCATCACTTCCTCTGGTCATTTCATTAGAGGCACTAAAAATTAAATTGTTAGTTTTGTCTTATTTAAAATGTAATATTTGCACAGACTTATTTGTATTTTTTGTAGATAATTTTACAGTTTTTCTTATACACTGCAAAAACAAAAATATTTTTGGTCCATTTTCTTGTGCAGAACTTGATAAAATACAAAACTAACTTGCAAGATATGGGATCTTGATTTAAGTCAATAACTTCTTATTATTGATTTGACTAGCTTACTAGTTTCAATGGCAGATTATTTAATATAAAATTAGACATTTTATTTCTTATACGTGAAATAATCTGTCAGTGGAACAAGTATTATTTTAATTTTAATTTTGTAGTATTTCATTTGTACATAGGTAATTTCTTTACAGTTTATTTTGTTACTTTAACTGATTTCATTCATTTAATTTTACAGTTTTGCATTTAAATCCATATTTTACGTTTGGGGATAAATGTTGAGAACTTCTCTCTCAGCAGGCAGCAGTGATGTGTGACGAAGCTAATACTGAGTTTTATTATCCGTTTTATACGAAACATGGAGTTAACAGAATAATCTTGTCTACAGGTTCTTTACAGCAACATCCAGTGACAATCTGTAAGAACAGTCTGTGACCAGAGGGACGGACGGATGGATGCGGCGCTTATTGCACAATTTACCATGTTAGCATTAGCTTCTTCTGCCCACTGCAGCCACTAAAAGAATCAAAATGTATAAAACATATCCGTTTTAATTAATTAATGTAAAATCATGAGGCTGTTAATAGTCAGTGGTATTTTTGTGTAAAATCTATCATTCAAATCCTAAAGACCAAACTATTTGTGGGGATTTTTGTTGTGAGAAATCAAAGAATCTGAATAGTTTTGCATATTTTCCATCTGAAAAAGGTCAAAAATTAAATATGAGGAAAACCAAATGAATTAAAAAAATGTATGAATAAAAATGTATTTTTCATGAAAGACATCATAGTAAGTTGTAAATGCAGTCAGAAAAGCAGCTGTGATGCACAACAGATTGGAAATGGAATCTGTCAACATTTCACCGTCCTGGATATTAAGCTCAGGTCCTGTTGTGTTGGTTAGTCTCAGTTTTTCTATCTGGCGCCGCTAACGTCAAAATGAAACGTTTAGTGGAAACACGTGAAGAAGGCCCTGCTGCTTTAGCTTAGGATGTTCAGAGCAACTTATGGCAATCAGCATAAACTATTTCAGAATAAAGGTTATTGCTAATTAACAGTGCAGAGTCTGTCAATTTAATTAAAAGTAATTTCTGCCGTCAGCCTCCTTTTATGACTGAGAAAGAGGCTCAAGCCGGGCGGCTTACCTTAAATGAACTATGCACTAGAGTTTCATCCAAATCGATGACGACGCAGATCTTTGCTGGATCGTCTGATGCCGACTGGGAGAGCAGTGGTTTTACTGGAACCTGCAGGCAAGCAGAACGTTGACGCCTGAAGCTCAAACATGGAAAAGTGAACAAGAGTTTGACTTTGAACATGAAAAGCAGCGACCAGCAAGCTGATACGGAGCGCCGTTTGTAGAATTACATAGAGAAAAATGAACAGCAACAATCATATTAGCTTATCAGAAAAAAATTATAGAACATTTTCTCGTTTATTTATAATTGTCACAGCTTCAAATACTTAGTGAATAAATCAACTATTTAACTCCAGACTAAATATTTAGCTTCATGCCAAATATTTAGCTTGCTAACTAGCTTCACACTAATTATTTGATTTGCTAAATAAATGTTTATTTTGAAACTGACATTTATAAATGACTGAACATGATAAAAATATGATTTTGAAAAATGAACCCTCATTTTTTTCTTAGCAAAATAACCCAAATTTTTGCTTTATATTTTGAACAATGTAACTTCAAACGGCTCCTGATGTTTCAGGTTCTTAACAGCCGTAGATGTGTTGTGGTGTTTCGGTGAGTGGTTACAAGAGACTTGATGCGGCAGCTGCTGCCATGATGATACAGAATGTCAGTATCACAACATCATATCTTGTCCTTCAACAAGCGCTCAGTGACTCTGGATTCCTCATGCTAAAAACAAACTGGTATGACCAAACAGGTTGTATGTGACCCTAATGACCATGTGGAGCAGGATACTGATGCTGACACTCTGTCTTAAATGACTCTGGGCTTATTAGAGGATCTAAAAAGTAGTAAATATGTAAATATTGTACCTGCTGTGTTGGCGGGATGCAGTATTCACATTCACAGTTCTCTACGGATTCATCGTCACTCTGCTCCTCCTCTGAATCCTGGCTTGGTGTGGCCTCGTGTTTTGAGGCAACGCTGTGAATGACACCCAGAGGAGGTGAAAGGTCTGAGATTCCCTGCAGCTCATTTTCAGGTTCTAGACTTTGCTCTTTACGGATTAATTCGAGGACATTAATTCCTAATAGAGCTGATGACTCCTCGACATCCTCTGGTCCTTGATCACCAACAGCTTTTCCATCAGAAGACCTGCTGTCCAGAATATATCTGCTCAAAGGTTGTGCATCTGAAGACTGAATGCTTCTAATCTGATATGCATAGTAATCCTCAACACCTGATGGAAAACACTCTCTGGTTTGCTCTTCTGTGAGTCCCCAATAAGGCTCCATCTCTGAAAACGCAGAGAAGCCATCCAGTTCAGCATCCAAATTCTTATTGTCTTTGAGATCTAATGTGGTCTCAGTGAGGGCTTTGGACTTAACTTCACCTACCAAATCAATGTCCTCACCAACAGAGTCTTTGTCTTCACAAACATCTCCCTCCACAAAGATTTCTTGGGCACACGGTGCAAACGTGCTCTCCGCTCTGAATGAGTCCAGGTAGGACTCAGGTTCTTCGTCGTAATCATCAGAAATTTGCCCATCGTATCCCCAGGCTTCATCATCATAATACATTTCATCTTCAGAGTCCTGGTAGTACTCTGGGTAAAGACCAAACGGTTCATTATCTTCAGCTTCACCTTTTGTTGAACTCGATTCTGATTTTAGGGTCCAGTTCTCCGAACCATAAGATCCAGTGTCTCTCTGATTCAGGTCTTCTTCCTCTGAATCTTCACAATGTTCATCCTTTTCTTGGCTGTTTGTTTCAGTTACTTCTCCAGTATGCACATCTTTCTCCTGTTCTTCAATTACCTCTTTAGTCTCCTCTTTGTGAGCCGTTTTGACGCTTTGTTTCAGAGCTTCCTGTTCAAGATGGAGGTGGTGGTGAACGTCGCCTCCATCAAAACAGGAGATGTAATTCCGCTTTTCAGCAAATGCCTGTCCAGAGCAGCCTGCTCTGTCAAATAAATCAAAGTAGTCCTCAATAACTGTGTTGACAGCAGAAGTTTTCTTTTTGTCCTCCTCCTCGCTACTCTTCTCGACGCCCGGATGTTTTTCTGCATCATTCTCTTCGAAGGATTCCCACTGCATCGGCTCGTCACTTGTATCATCCGGAGCTGCTTTGTCGGATTCTTCGGATGAATCTGAGCAGGGATCAGAAGGAAAACTGTTGTCAAGACAAGTCTTGAAGGATTTTGAGTCGTCGGAAGATAGGTCTTCCTCGGCGCAGGACTCAAAGTTGCCATGTTGACTTGACTCGTCCTCTGAATCGTCCCTATGCAACTTGTCAACATCTTCAGAGGCGTCGCCTGTAGAGGTTTGCTCAATGTTTTCTTCTCCTCCGTCACTTTCACAGGGGTCACCAGGTGTCTCCTCTGACAACGTGGAGGACTCTTCACCACTGACCATCTCGTTATGATCGTAGCTCTCCTCCTCTTCATCACAGTAATTGTCCTGACTTTCATCGTATTCAGAGAAGTCAGCAGCACACGTTAAAGAGTCCATGGAGTCCGAGATGTTTTGGGTGAAATTCTGCTCCGAATTCTGCTCCGACCAATCAACTGAATCTTCAGTTGATTGGTCCTGCTCCGAGTCAGAGTCCTCACACTGACGATCCAGAGGCAGCTTCAGGTTTTCTGTGCACTCAGTCACAAAACCAGGCATTTCGAACTCTCCAAAACTGTCAGAGTTCACTTCCAATTCATCTGGCTCATAATCAGAAGAGTCCGACTGTTGATCAGAGGGCTTACATTGCTGAAATAGTAGGAGGTGTTTTGGGCAGTGTTCACAGCAAAGGCTACTTTTAGAGGCTAAGCTATGATTAGCACAATGCTCAGAGGACTTGCAAGCTTTAAAACACTCACAGTGTTGAGTACATTCATGATATAGTCGGCTTAACCCTGAACACTCAGTGTCTTCAAGGGCGCCGTCCGGTTCAAAAAGTCCATTGCTTGAAGAATATTCCTCAAAGCTCTCAGTCAGTCCTTCACAATCGTTGCAGAGTTGAGTCTGCGGTGCATTCATGTTGCAAAGAGGAGGAGGGTCCATTCCTCCGCTGACACTCTGCTCTGTGTATCCCACAAGGGCCTTTATGTCCAGTTCACTTCCCTTTGAAGAGCTGTTCAAACTTGCAACTCCTGTTACTTTAGAAACAGCACATTGTCCAGACAGAATCGCTCCAGCGGAAAGCTCCCCCTCTCCACCAACTTTCCCCTGTTCAGAGTTCTCCAAATACATCGCAAAAGTCTCTTCTGAGCCCAGATGATGGGAATTAAGAGTCTTTGCTCCATGCAGAGTCCAAACAGCAGGCACCTTTGGGGTCCATTGGGAGAGGAAACTCTCAGAGCTGAGATCACTGCTGGCTCTGGAGAGCAAGAGCAACGGGAGCGACAGCACTCACGATGACATGACAGGTTGTCACAACCAAAACTGAGACTCGACCCTCCCTTTGCCAGACAGCAAGCAATTTATTTTGGGTGCTTGGAAAGACGTGACAAATAACTTCTGGAATATCAAATCTCTATAAAAGGCTGAAGTAAGGCATAAATCTGAAACTGACACCTGAGAACTTCTTGAGCACTTGATCTTCAGACTGAAGCTGACTAGAGGCAGGTTGTTTTCCTAGAGAAAACTCGCTTCAACCAGAAGCAGCATTCTTGCAGCAGAAAGAATGCTGCAAGTTAATGTGTATGAATCGGTTAGCGACCCATCATTGCCCAAATGAGTAATCATTCATGTCAATGTTTAGGTCAAATATCCACATCACAGAGAAATCATCGACTTTAAGCTGACTAATTTAGTGGTTTTCAAGTATCCGCTGTCTTTCCTGTTACTGGAACTCTGTTCTTAGATATCTGCTTGACTCTCCAGGTCAAATATGCACCTCTGTAACATTTGTACCATTTCCATCCTTCTTGTAACTCCCTGATTGATGTCTGGACATGGAGTACTTTTCAACACGGCCGTTCGTTACAGTCCAGGAGACATGTCTTAGGAAACATAAAAAGCTGAGAAACTCATTGAACGAGTGACAACCACGGTGATCACATGCCGTTCGGAAGCAGGAAGGCGCAGAAGAAAACTTATACCAAACGTACAAACGAAAGAAGAGCTTCCATTACACAAAAATGCTTTTCTTCTACCAAGAAGGGGGCGTTATTTTTGACCGATGGAGTCTTTGTGTCTGACACTGAAATGACTGAGGAGACAGTTGTGGATGCTTCTGTCTCAAGCTGCTCTTAAGGCATAAATATTCAGCTTCACCAAGACATCAAGAGTCCAGATTGCTGGCTTTATTTTGTTCCAGTCATTCAGTTTCATGTTTAATGAAGACACAGACAAGTTTAAAGATATCAAATGGCAAAATATAGGATCAAGTTTCAGTCAAATGAGGACTGGATCAGCTGCATTTCACATGTAGAAGTTGTTTGAATATTAAGAATTGGCTTAAGAAATAATTTCTCTAAACGTGGTATGACACGTAACATTTACCATATAGCTTATATTTTCCTAATTTTAGTAAACATAAACAATATTCACCCATTTCAAGATACGTGGAGAATTCTTGACATTTTATAAGCAAAACTTCAACACAAATGTCAAACTTTAATCTACGGAAAGTTTACAAAACAGTAAAAGTAAATTAGCACTTTAAAATTTGACTTGCACAGGGGAGTCAAGTGCACTAAACGGTTTCAGTTAGTAAAAATGCTAGAAAAAAAAAGATTATCTCTGACATTAGCACATTAGTGGGTGAGCGGAAGCGTGCCTACCACTAAGATTAACAAATGTCCAATTACTTGAACAATTCTTGACACTTTATAACCAAAACATAAACACAAAGGCCAAATTTTATTCAGCTGACAATGTTTACAAAACAGCCAAGTAAATTGGTGTTTAAGGATTATCCAGAAAAATTAATTCTAGGGAAGCTAAGTGCTCCAACTTTCTGAAAGAAAGCAAAAATTAGCTGCAATATTAGGGATAAATGTAAATGTGTAACTGCTTAAAGAATTAACAAAAAATAACTAGAACTTCAGATATATGGAATTTTATTCAACTAAAAATATATCTGGAAAAAATAGGATGCTAAAAGTCTAAATGTTCTCAAAGTTAGCAAACATGCTAAATGAAGAGTCAGCTCTGCTATAAGTGCATTAGCTGAAGTGTATAAACTACCATATTTGGTAGTTGGTAGAGGATTGTATGTTATGAGATTCCTCTAAGTGAGTCAGAGATCATCTAAAGTTGCAGGATAGTAGCTCTCCTAAAGTGCTTTGATTGAATGCATTTGGGCATGTGTACAAATCTAACTCATACTTAATGTCTCAGAAATTATTTGGCATAATTTTGCATTTTAAGTTGTCAGTGTGGGCTTTGTCTAAATCCACAGCTACCAAATGAATACTGGAAACTTTCACCTGCTTCAGCTGCAGATATAGGATATGCCCGATGTCATGCATGTAATTTATTTCTTACTACGTTACACTTCATACTCTGTTTGCCAACATCCCAAACACAAGTAAGAACAGCTACTGGCATGCAGCAGAAAACATCCCATCAGCTGCCATCCGAGTGATGTGAGCCAGTGTTTACAAAGGAAGAAAAAAAAATCTGACAAATTAGGTGAGGCGTGATGGCCACTCAGAGCTGTCAGGCCAGGCATTAGTGCCACAACCACACCGGACCGAATCCTGCCGGTCTGCTTGGGATGTGAAGGAAACGGGGAGAGTTGTATGGAACAGCATTAGTGCCACTGAAGAAAAATTCTGACTTTAATTCTGAGTTTAGAGTCAGAATTGTTAGTTAAAATTTCTAAGAGAAAAGTCAATTTGGAAAAAAGTCAAAATTCTGAGAAGTCAGAATTCTGAGTTTAAATTTTAAAAATTGTTAAATTTGAGGGGGGAAAAAAAGTCAGAATTCAGATATTACAGACAGAATTTTGAGAAAAATGTCAGAACTGAGTTTAAAATAAAGAAAAATGTAAATTTGAGGAAAAAAGTCAGAATTCTGAGATTAATGTCAGAATTATTAGTTTAAATTTCTAAGAAAAAAATAAATTTGGAAAAAGGTCAAAATTCTGATAAGTCTGAAGAATTGAGTAAAATTCCTAAAACTGGTTAATTTTGAGAGGAAAAAAAGTCTGAATTCTGATATTAAAGTCAGAATTTTGAGGAAATAAAGTCAGAAATTTGCGAAAAATGTCAGATTAAAAAAATTTGTCTACGAGGAAAAAAGTTATTAGTATGAGAATAAAGTCAGTTGTCTAAGGTTAAAATTCAAAGAAAAAAGTCAGAATTCTGAGGGGGAAAAATAAAAATCAGATTTTTTTTCCGACTGGCCCCAATACTCTCCCATAGCTCCGTTTCTCTAAAAATAAATGCAAACTTTTATTGGAATTTATTGCCTGTTCACGTTTTATTTGTTGGGCCTCTTCTCCATATTCTGACCTACGTTCAGAAGATATTCGCCTGGCTGACTGCTTCCCTCAGCTCGGGGTTAAAGTGGCCTCATTATGGTCGGGGCCATCGTGTCGGGACATACCTCTGGTGTTCCTGAGATGAAACGAATTAATGAGCTGCTGCGTGTGAAGGAACCCGGCTGCTGGAAGCACGCAGCTCTAAGCTGGTGTAAAAAACATCACGATGCCCAGAGTAAGCTCGTATCTCAGATGACACTGATGAGACTAAAATAGGCTGCCGGCAGCTCCTGAAACTGGTGAACGATCACATTCTATTAAAGGAAAGTGGACGTGATATACAAACACATATATACAAGCACTGCAGGCGCTTAACTTAAACAGTTTGTAGTTGGGTTTTTTTATGTGAGTCTACATGTTAAATATCTTTGTTCTCTCTAGAAGCTCCTTTGGTGGCTTTATCCATCAGGCGGACAGTTTTACTGCAATTTTAATGGCTGAAGGGAGAGAAAACACAAACAGTTGGGTGCAACAAAAGGTCAGCCAGTAGCTCAGTCTAAGACAGAAACTGTTAAAAATACTGAAAGACAGATCCCAGTGGATCATCTCTAGGAAGAAAACATGGAGTTGATTTCAGTTGAAAACCAGCAAATAATCGATGGTGGATTAGACGGTGTGAACGTTACCTCTGATTTCTGACATGCAGCTCCAGCAGATCTCTGTTGTCCCAAAGAAAGAAAATCTCAAGAGGCCGGACGATGTTTTAGCACAAAAATACATTAGTTTATACATGTAAATTTAAATTCTTGAACATAAATAAATTGTGTTTGAGTTATTGAATTATTAATGAACGGACCCTGTTTTGAAGTATTTCAATTCAACTTCAAAGATTAAGTAAATACAAAAAGTAAAAAAGGTCTGTATGTTGAAATGTAAAAGACTTTATTTCCAACCAACATTTGATAATATTCGAGAAGAGAATTATATTAATGCAGCTATGTTAACATATAGCTGTTAATATATATGTTAACCTGTATATTATGTGTATATATTATATTATATATGCATAATGTATATACTATATTCAGTTAACACTAATAATATGTAGTTATGTTATCAAGGTTTTCTATAGTGATATTTACTAAACCTAAACTGAATCACTTCCTGCAACCTCTGAACTGTATTTGGCAGCCATCTTTCTTTCACATCACAACTGACTTTCAACCATGAACTTCAGATTCCAACATGCTAGTTACACCTTTACCTCACCATGTCAAACAACCACAGCAACTACTGCTTCAAACAGCACAAAAACAAAGACAGAAGGATTTTCAACAGCAGAGTCCTTCTCAGCTCAGACTCTCAGCAGAGAATCAAACCAAACCAGAACAGCTTAAGCCTTCAACAGCACTAGCATCAGCGTTGCTTAGCATCAAACCCGCATCAGCTCCTACCCTGAGATGTCTTCTGGACCTGCCATTGAACAGTTGCTTGACCCAACCTACCTTTGCTGGGTCGGGCGGATCCCCAAGTAGCTTGAAGCAATCCTCAGCTTGATTGAAGATCAACCTAGGTATCCATTATCGATCTGCTGCTAATTCCAGATGCCATTTTATTCCCTCACATATTTCAGAGAAGCCAGCAGCCAAACAAACCGCCGCAGAAACGCCATTGTCGGTCGGTCGGTCCTCTTCTGCTCCTCTGTTTAAACACAAAAATATGACTTCAATAACTACATCAGGGAAAAACAAACTTCGAATAAGGTCTCCGAAATAACTTACCGAATCACAAACGCAGACAAGGAGCAGTTCCCGCGGTTTACTCGCCCACACTTGCCCATCCTCAGCCGGTCAAGTACAAAGCGCCAAGCTAGTAGGCCGGATCAACACCGAGACAATTACAGTCCTCAAAAGCTTTGAGTTATTTAGGCTGGACGTCTTGGGAGATCAGAAAAGATCATTTTTAATCCGGATTCCAGAATGGATGAATATCAGACCGCCAAGCGCGAGCAGCGTCCTTTTTTAAACAAACTGCGCCATATTTGAAGTACACCTTGGGACGGGAACAGACCACGTCAGTCTCATACCATATTTGGAAATGGGACAATGGGCTCTTCATGCGTGCGGCGCTGACGTCACATCCGCAAGAGCGAAATGCGACTTCCGTGATTCTGGTTTGAGTAACTATGACAGCTACGAAAGACATATCAGGATATGCTACCGTTGTCAAAGTCAAGCAAGCATAAATGAACTACTTCCTTCTCCCCCGCTATTTTTTTCCAATGGTTTTTCTACGTCGGGGGTGTGGTGACGTCATCGGCCGAAACAATAACGTCTCAAAAACGAAAGCCGTACTAATGACGGTGTTTTTTGGATGGTGACCTCTGGATGACCTAAAAAATCATTTTTAATATCTCAAAAACCAGACCTGCACATCCGGAGCGCTAACCACTCAGGCTATTTGCTGGAATTTTTCACATTGGTTTCAGCTCCACTCAACTCCAAAATTGATCAAATAAGTGACAAAAATCCAGTTTTTATATATTTTTCCCCCCCAAAAAATTGCTAATTAGATGCATTTCTTTTAATACGGCAAATGTGTAAAATTCTTTTTAACTTTTGTACCCCTATTCTTACAAAATATCTAACTACTTTGTTTATTGTTAAGCAGGTAAAAGCTGATTTTAAATATTTTTTGTTTGAACCAACGTCTGCATCTGATTCTTGAACAACACAGCTACTAACTCTTGGAAGTGTTTCATGCTGCCTGCCGCTAACGTCGCTAAAAATAGCGTTGAAACCCGATCTGAGTCCGCACTTCCTGGAGTTAATGACACTAAGAAGAACTGAAACATGGTTGTACTAAATAAGACGTAAGTTTCTGTATCTGGATGTTTGCCGTTTTGATCCCGTCTCCTGTAATTATATGTGAAAGAGGGAAGAAGGTTTCAGATGCCTTTCAGCTGAGATATTTTCCATTCATTATTGGCCGCACACCGACAAACGCGGCTTATTTTCCATGTGTCTCTAAATCATCCCTACATGGACTTTAAGTAGGTAGCAGAAAAGCAAGAAGCAAAGTTCTGGTGCCACAATCCTCACACGTTCCCGTCCGACGCTCTCAGTGGCCGATAATGAGCTTACAGCATTTCCGGGAGGCAGCGGCTGCCTCGCACCATAACGGGCTATTTTAGCCGACGCTAGACTGCCAAGCGACCCCCATGACCGACTTCCTGCCACCTGACATTGTTTAAATCTGAACGAGTTCAACATAAATTTAGGAAACCCGGTGTTTTATAACGTTAAAGTTAAATATGTTGAGCTATTGTTTTGCTAAAATGGGTTTTGGCTAATCACCTGTGGACGGCGGCCATGTTTGGGACTCTTCTTATCTGTCGGCGGAACCACGCCGCCATCTTGTGACTAAATCCTGCTTTACAGTTTGTGTTTTTTCAGACAGCGAACATTTCATTAACCTTTCAACCGGAGAGATGAATATCACAGCTTGTTAGGGTCATTGAAGACAAGAAAATAAAAGAGGAGGACATTTCTGCCACAAAACTTGTAAAGTTTGAGATTAATCTCAGAAAATTTCTAGGAAAAACTTGGAAATTCCTGAGCTACAAAAGTGAAACATTTACAAGAAAAATGAAAAAAAAATTTTTAGATCAATCTCGGAAATTTTGAAGGAATTAGTTGACATTTTCCAGTTTTCTGAGCTACTAAAGTTGAACATTTGTGAGAAAAAACTTATGACATTTTGAGATGGGAAAATCAATCAAATTTGAAATTACAAAAGTAAATTTCGAGATTAATCTCATTAATTTTATAGAAAAAATCTGGAATTTTCCAAAGTCTAAAATGTTTGACTTTTGGAAGTTTCCTGAATTTCAAGACTTAAAAATTTTAGACTTTTGAAACTCAGACATTTCAAATGTTAAAATTAATCTCAGGAATTTTCCAGAAAATGTGGACATTTCTGAGTTTCAAAAGTGTAAAATTGCAAGAAATAATACAGATTTTTTTTTTTTACAGAAGTTTTTTCTAAAAGATTTCTGAGTTTCAAGTCGAAAATGTGCAAGAATGAACTATAGACATTTCTGAGATTAATCTATTATTTTCTTAGTTTTTTTCTCGCACACTTTCAATTTTTGAAATTTCCAAGTTTTCTCTAGAAAATTTCTGATTAGTCACAAATTTTCTAGAAAAAAACGTATAAATTTCAGGTCAAAAAATGCTTTACTTTTTGAAATTTTCTGACTTTCACAAGTCAAAGACTTCAGGCTTTTGAAACTCAGAAATTTTCATGTTTTTTCCCTAGAAAACATTTTAGATGAATCTCCAAGTTATTGAGTATTTTGGCACAAATTAAAGCTTTTTGTCTATCTACAGCAGCCCTAATACACCACTGTATGTGTGTAGATTACCAGGTTATAGCAAAAAATGCTGCACATTGAAGCTCCTCCCTGATATGATGTTTGTTTTAGCTGTGAGTTTTTAATATCCTGGTGTTTATAGAAATATCTTTCAGATCAATTTGAGAAGAAGTTCTGATCATTTTATTGTGTCATGTAGTGTGCAGTGCTTAGCACAGCATTTACCCAAACAAAATGCCACCACGAATTCTTATATTTAATTGTTTCCTTTATTTTTCATAACAGTAACACCTGTCAAGCCATTTCACAAATAAAAAGCTGAAGCCATAGTGACAAACACAGTCGCTCAAGAAATTAACAATTTTAGCCAAAACACACACACACACACCCACACACACAAAGCGCTCACATTAAAAATAAACAAGTCATCCTTTAAACTACATTATTTTTACCCTCTGGGTCTAAACTTCATCACGAGGCACTGCAACAAAATATCTTCTGATTATTCTACAAAACGTGGCGAAACCCTGTCACTTCATTTAGTCATCGAGGAATTGGGTTCTCATACTGCACAACACTTTTTTGCACTTGCATGCCCATGTTTTCATTCAGGTTGAAGTTTTCTGCATAGAAAAATGACTGCAATGCAAATATAGAAGAGGGGTGGAATCAGTCGGCCAAATCAAACAGAATAAATAAACCTGTGAAAAGATTTCACAGAAAAATCAGCAGCATTTGTCAGTTTGTAAACATATAAATATATAACTGGTGACTTCTTGAAATGATAGTTATTTTCCTTAAGTTACTTTAAAATGTGCTTCCATATAAAAATATTATGTATGCTGCTTTTAAAATCAAACGTGACCAGATAGAAAGAAAAGATACAGTGAACCCTGTGGAGGCGACTGACCAGAGCCAACAGTTAAAATCTGCAATAACTTTAAAAAACCTGCCTATTTTAATAGTTCAAACACAAAACATACCTTATTATTAATTAATACACACAGTGGGAACGAGCTAACATTCACAGTCTTCCTTATTTCCTGTCTTGGAGTTACAGCCAATCAGTGCCAAGGAAAGAAAATGGCACTTCCAGATTGGCTGCTTTGTAAAAACCAGCCAATAGCTTCTCAAGTTGCATTACTTTATGGAAAAAAATGTAAATGATCAAATTTTCCCAGAAATACTGAATAGGCTGAACCTAGGCAGGGTTCACTTTACATGAAACTAAACCAGCTGAACTGTTCATTTATGATTAAATGACTAGAATCTGTAACTGTCAATGTGCTGAAACTGAGCATGTCTGATTTTGACATTCAGTCTACAGTTTACAGTATGTTGTAAATAATTAGCAATGCCAAAAGATTTGTGCCTTTCAGAAACAATATTGTACAAAAAGAAAATTACAAAAACAGCATTAGCTAAAAAAAAAAAAGCATTGGCTAAAACAATAACTTTCCTAACCTTTACATGCTAGCTGCTGCTCTTTAGGGGTATTTAGAGATTTATAAAGTAATTCAGATTAAATTCTTGAACACTCTGCAACTCACTGTGAGCACGCTAATCCAGTTATTCATTTACTTTATTTCTTTAGTCCTACTCAAATTAACAGTTAGCTGGAGCCTGTTTGAGCAAAACGTATAGTAAAAACTATATTTAGCTTTAAAAAAAGTGCAATTACCTCTGGATTAAATACGTCATACTTATCTGACTGTAAGTGTTTGGGTGAACTGGGTGAACAGGTGGCTAGCTTTCTTTGTAAGCCCTGTAGGTTTTAGAATGGGAAACAGTTAGCTAACCCCTTAGCTAGCTAACTACTGAACTACTGTTCAGTAGTTTTCAGCAACTGAACAGCAGAAAACTGTGAGGGAAGAAAATGTTTTTTGTTTCATGGGGAATAATGCTAACAAAAATGCTAATTGGCGTGACACATTAAGGGAATAATATAACAAACTGACTTTCTTCTTGATTCTTCAAGCTGATGTTAGCACAACAGCACAGCTACTGACTTCAGGAAGTTTGAAAAGTAGGAGATTGAGTGCTAGCATTGCAGTGCTGCTAGCCTAGCCTCATTACTGATGATCTCTAATAAGTCTAACTTGTAAAAATAGAAAGGACAGAATTTTTTTTCAAAGTTTGACTGAATCTAACTGTCATGTTGTAACTGCACTGTAGCTAGCTGCTACAGAAAGCTAAAGAACTAGCATTTAAAAACTCGTATGAGCCTTTGCTTCAAAGAAAGCAAAAACTTTCAGGATTGTTTATTTTCTAAGTATTAGCTTATTATGTTCCAAGTATTAGTACTGCAGCATAGCTAGGTGTGACAGGAAGTTAGAAAAGTAGCAATTTAGAAGCCTTTTTCCAATATGAGAACTTCAGGCAGTTATTTACTGTTCTGAATACTAAATTAGTTCATAGTGTTGTTGTTTAAGACCTTAGGATTCACTAACTAATAGCTAGATATGATTGAGACTGAAAATTAATATGCTAATATTTGTGTAGAAATGTGCTGTCGTTTTTTAGTTGTATGCTAAAGGTTGCTATCCTCCGTACCTGCCATTAGAGAAACACTTCTGCTGTTAACATCCCTGCTGGAAGAAAATTAGTTTTATATGGAAGAGTGAAGATAGTAACTGTATCACAACATTTAAAAAAGTTAGACAGTCGTCGCTTTTTTCCTGTGTATGATCAGCAGATGTTCAGATTCTTTACTTGTAGCCCTTGTATGGAAGCCATTGATGTGACTTCTGAACTGAAGACATTAAACAAAAAAATCAAAACGGGAAGTAGTTAATTCTTGAAATGCTACATTCCTGACCTTCACTGAGATGCTACAGCGACATCGGTGCACGTGTAGCACAGCTGAGACGTTCGAGAACAGCGTTAACCACTCCGCTGTTAATCTGGGAAACAGAAGCAGGCACAACATAAACTAAACTGTCTTCATTTCTTGACCTAAATTAGGGCTGGACAATAAATCAATAACAATATATATTGCAGTATACATGTGATCAATATCAATAGATAGAATGTCCAGTAATTTCACTGAAATCTGATCCAGAACCGCACGGCATTCTGGGGGATGTAGGCAGAGGAAAGACTTTAGCTGTTCAACCTCTCCAGACTGGCTAAACAAAGCTGGTGGAATCAACTAACTCATCAACTCACTCTCTCTCTAGCTGCTTAGTAACGACCTGCTGGGTGCGGTTTCAAGGTCAGTTACCTAGCAACCAACGTCGGTTACCTAGCAACAGCCTGCTGGGTAACTAAGCCAGCAGCAGTTTGAAGTTCCCCCACCGTGTCTAATAACTGCTTAAAAATAAAAAACGGAGCAGAAACTGGAAACTGGATAAACCAGAAAGGTCACACCACCAGTTTGGCAGTATTTAAAATAAAAAACTAATCAATAATTATCAATATTGACTGATATGAAACGCCTGTATTGTGATATGTTTTTCAGCCATATTGCCCAGCCCAAATCTAAATATGGATTTTGTTGAAGGATATGTCTTCCTCAATTTGGAGGAGAGCGTTTTATTTACATTGACTAATTACATCGTTAAGCCTTCCGCATTAGGCTCCTGTAACATGTTTCTCTCATTATCGTAAACTTAGTGGTACGAAAAGAAGAATTAAATTCAAAACAAATGTAAAAGTTGCAAACTTTGAGGTATAGTTTGAAGACAGCGTCCTCTTCTACTGTATGACGATGTTCATACCGCTTCCTTCACCTTTACCCAGAGTTCCCTTAGCGGTGAAGGGAGTTTCTCAGCTTCCTGCTGGGAACCAGGAAGTGGTGCGTGGCGTGGCGTGTCCTGCCAGCGGATATTTGGAAGCCTGTTTTCACTGAGTCACAGGTGTGGAGGCTGACACGGGCACAGTCGGCACGTTGGGGCTGGTTGGCGTTTGTGGCGAACTCGAGTAGGACCGCAGTAGGACCTTGTGCTTGGTGGCGACCTCCTGCCGCCGCCGCTGCTGGTCGGCCAGGAACTCCTTGAGACGCGTGGTTGTAAAGGTGAGCGTCTGCCTGCGGAGCCGCATCAGGTAGGCATCTTGAAGCCAGGAGTTACTGAAGCAGTCCTTGATGGACGGACGGGCCCTGGTGAAGAAATAACGTGTAAAAATTCACTGGATTAGTTTTCTGAAGCTAGCTAATATAGCATTCTTCTTACCAGGGGTAGCTACAGAGGATCTTTTTCAGGAACAAGGAGGCACTTTGGGACACATTCTGGTAGAGTTTAGAGAGGTCAAACTTGGCGGCCAGGATCTTGGCTTCAGTCTCCTGAGGATCATTTTCCATGAAAGGCGACCTGCCGCTCAACCTGGAACACCAAGATCAATCCATTGAGTATCATGACCTGCTGTGTGAACAAAGTCTGAGTCTGTTCACTGCTTCAGCATTCATAAGGCTGGAAATCAAAACAACCATTTTTAATCATAATACTGCTTTTCATGTGAGGAATGCATTTCTACATAAACAAGGTTTGTCAGGAGGAAGCTGTGAAATTGTTACTTACATGATGAAAGTCAACACACCCACGCTCCAGATGTCAGCCGGAGGACCCACAACGTCTCCCTTCAACATCTCAGGAGCTGAGGGAGCAGAAATAAAAATAAACCGATTCAAATCACCTAAAACCTACTATGAAACAAACTGCTTTTATTCTTAGTAATTGTACTATAAGTCGATTGTACCTGTTTAGAATGTTTTTTCTCACTCTTATTCACTATTCAATAATCATTACCTTTGCTTAGCAGTAATGCTGTGTCATACCTTCTGATTTTAGTTAGCCACCCGTCCTTTGTTTTTGTTTTTGCAGCAATCTTTTGTCCTTTAGGCCTTGTTTTGTCAGAAACTTTTCCTTTTCAAGCTTGCTAAGCTAACTGTGCTAGCTTAAGGAGCAAAGCAGCTTGATTAATTTTAATGGCTTATATCTTATAATAATGTTGAAAAACGAATTACATTTTATGCTAAAAAAATGGGATTAAAAATTCATATATAATTTTTTTTGCATTTTTCAGAAAGCTGGGGTCAAGATATCTCCACTGTACTGCAGATAAAGTGTAAATTTTCCTCTTACACATGTACTGCAGCGTTCCAATCGGAGGGCTGAACTGCTTGAGGAACAGAGGGTTGTACGTCTGAGCGCTGCCGAAGTCGATGATCTTGATAAGGTTCATGTGCGTCACTATGATGTTCTCCGGCTTGATGTCCAGGTGCAGAATGCGGCGCGCGTGGAGGTAGTCCAGACCCTGGAGGATCTGCACGATGTACGTCACCACGTCATCCTCAGAGTAACGGAACCTGGAGGGAACCGGAGAACGTTTCGTGCCATCACTCCCAACAGTGGTGTCAAACTCACTCTTATATTTCAGATCTTAAATATCTCCCAGGTTTATGACCAAATGTTTTGATAAATCTACGTATTAAACTGTTAGAGTTATAGCTTTCTCCACATATGATCAGTATGTCTTGAATTTAATTATTTAACATTGTAATTTGACACGATGCAAGAAACTGATTTGATTTTTATGATCCTCTGAAGCAGGGGCGTCCAAAGTGTGGCCTGAGGGCCATTTGTGGCCCTTGGACTGAGTTTGTGTGGCCCCCAAAGGCAGTTTGAGAATAATAGAAATTTGGCGTGTCCAAATAGATTTTTATTTTTAAATCGGGATGAAATTATTACCAACATCATTTTCTCATAATGGAAAAAGTTGGGTACAACAAAATAACCAATCTTTTTTAATAAGCAGAACCACATTTATCCAGAGATTTTTACTGACTTTATGCACCAAAATGAACTTTTATTTAATTTACTGAATTTGGATAAATATAGCAAGCAGTTTAAAAGAAAGTAGCGCTAAATTCTGTTCTTATAAATGAGAATCCATTTGTTGTATAACGCCCAAAAGAATTTGAAAACAAGTTGCCTTCTTTAAATATAGCAAACCCGAAAAATCCTATTTATGTTTATGATCTACAATGAACAACTTTCCTTTTCTACAAAAAACAAAAGCATTTTACTACTTTATTTGTCTTGATTTTAGGTTTTGTTCTTTTTTTTTGTGGCCCACGTGATAAAAAGTTTCGACACCCTGCTCTAGAGTCTCGAGGGCCGCATAAATAGTTGTGATGGGCCGGATTCGGCCCGTGGGCCTCGAGTTTGACCCCTGTGTTTTAGGAAACGTCAGGCTCGATCAGGATTCGGTTCTGGACCTTTCTATGAGGCTGTAGAGCAACTCCCTCCCGCTGCAGTACTCAGAGATGAGCACCAGGTAGCGCGGCGTGACGTAGGCCTCGTGCAGCGCCATGATCCTGTCGTGGTGGAGGGATTTGAGGATGTCGTACTCCTGCAGCACCGCCTGCTTGGTGTCCGCCTCGTAGGGAACGATCTTCGCCATGAAGAGGTTTCCTGTGGCGTTCTCACGACACTCCCGGATCACACCGAACCGGCCTCTGAGGGGGAAGGAAACATTAGCACGTGTTCACACTGAGGAGGTACTTTGGTCCAAAACTGGATTTTAATAGTTTCGTTTGGTGCATAGGCCTGACGCAATAAATCAATCAACAGCAGGACAAATTAAAACAAACTCAATCGTTTCTGCTTGCATTATTTATCATTTCTCTCTTTCTATTAAAAACTGGATGATAAAAGTCTTCAGTCTGGTGTTTTGGTCTAAACTAGACATTTTTTAAGAGACTTTATAATTAATCTTTTTGGAATATGTTGCCTTATTACATTGATGTCTGATAATGTCAATTTTAAAAAGAACCTTAAAAAATTTATAATAGAGAATGAATTCATATTGAATTGAATTAAGTCTGTTATTGTTTGTTTTATTTATCTCCATTTTTAATTTAATTTTGATCAGCTGCCTTTGGTATTTTATTATATCTTTTTTGTAATGTTTGTAAAGGAAGAATAGTCTCTAGTACTGTACAACTAACGGGGACTTTAAACAAATAATATATTTTATTTTACATATTTTAAATTTCTTCCAGTTAGAATTTAACTGAACTTTGAGAGAGTATTACTGCATTATTATTATTATTATTATTATTATTATTATTATTATTATTATTATTATTATTATTATTGTTATTATTATTATATTACTGGAAAGTGGTCTCTTGAAAACAACATTGTAGACTCTGAATGCGTACATGCTTCAAGCGACTCGTTGCACTTTAACATGGAAAAATGTCTTGTCACAAGTGAAATAATCTGCCAGATCATTTTTCGTCAATATTAAGGAATTATTGACTAAAAACAAGTCTCTAAATCTTACTGAAAAGTTACTTGTAAGTTAGTTTTATTTGTTTAAGTGTATTAAGATATTTCCACTAGAAACTGGACCAAAAATATTTGGAAAAAGTTTTTGTTTTTACAGTGCAAAAATCAATTTTGGATCGAATTGTGAGTTGGTAAACGATTCCCACTCCTAGAATACCGTTATTTAAACAAGAAGGAGCCAAAAGTGCTTGATAATGTGGGCTACCTCACCTTGCTTTCTCGTCCATGAAGGTGTAAGGTTTCTGCGGAACGCCCTGGCGTAAAGATCCCTCCCCAGCCTTGCCCAGCGGCGTCCTGCGTCCAGACGGTGTGAGGCGTCCAGACGGGGTGATCCGTCCACTTGGAGTACCACGACTGTCCCCTCCCTGCAGAACCGGCGTCAGGCTCTGCACTATCACAACGGGAGGGGAAAGTGCGAGCGGAGTGACGGAGGGCGCTGTCGTCGCTGGGGTGGAAGCAACTTGAGAAGGCGGCGTAGAACGAGCTGTTGCTGCGGGAACATACATTGGCACAGAGGAAATCGGCTTCCCGATTGGAGGAGCAGACGTTGGTACCGGAGAAGGTGGCTTGTTAATCGTTGAGGGGAATGCAAGAACAGGACTCTGGGGTTTGGGTGGAACAACAGGCGGAGGCGTCAGCTTCGCCTGAGGTTTGCTGACGCTGATGCTGATGGAGGTCTTGGCTTTCGGGGGTGTGACTGGCGCTTGGTCAGCTGAGGTGGGTTCAGTTCCTGCAGGATGGCCAACAGCTGGCTTACTGGCTACAGGAGACGGAGATTTAGCCACTGAAGATGCAGGAGTTGGGACTGTGGTCACAGTAGTGGATTTACTGGGAGCTGGTTTAATGGGAGGCACTTTCATGGACGACATCATGACCACAGGGGGCGCTGGACTTGTGGCGGGAACGGTCTTCACCACCACAGAAGAACTGGACTTGGCTGGTTCTAATGAAGACAATTTACAATGTAGACTGTGACTTTGTAAAGAAACACATTCAATCTTCTAAAAGTAAAAACATTTCCATAAATCAGGGTAATAAGAGACACAGATAAGGTAACGTACCAGTGGGATCCAGAGTCACAACCTCTGACAGGTTGCTGTAGGGGCCCTGACCGGCTTTGTTGACACAAGCCACTCTGAACCTGAAGGAGCCCCCTGCTGGCAGGTCAGTCACATTGTAGTAACAGTCTGCCACTCCGGTTGCAACTATCAGCCAGTTGCTTTCACCTGAAACAAGGAGCCAAGGGACTATTTAAATAACTCTAAAATAGTCCAAGCATATATTTTGGTACCATAATTAATAAAAATGGAGTTGTATGTATCAATATAACTACCCGGGGCTGGTCGAGTTTTCTTTGCATTTAAACTTGAAAACCTTTTGGTTGGAGCTGTTTTATAGTTTAAGATTCAATTCATCAGAAGGTCAATATTTCTTGAAAAATTTGGAAAAGGTAAACGGATATGCAGTGGTGCTAATCTGCTAATAATGTGCTAATAGTGTTTAGCACTTTAGCATTTTTGTCAACTTTGTAAACATTTAGCGCACTTAGCTTCCCCTAACTGTTATTTTCCAGATAAAGTCCAAAGCACTAACTTACTTGCCTATTTTGTAAACTTTCAGTGGAATAAAGTTTGACATCTGTTTTTAATGACTGTTAAAACTTCAAGTAGTTCATATTCATGCTCTTATTTTGAAGAGGGTGAAGACTGTGTATGCAGCAGTTCTGTTTCCTCTCCTCCGTTTTATTCAAGAAACTTTACTGAGTGAATGGTAAATCTACAATAAATGAATGAATGAGGTATACTAAAAAATTCGAAACTCGTGTGAACAAACAACCAGAGGTGTTAATTAAACAATTGTTTTGAATCTCATTAGGTATGGGTAGCAATATGATTGATTTTAGCACTTTAGCATTAGCTTCCACTAAATACTATGTTGGTAAAGCACTTTAGCATTAGCAAAACTAATGTTTATGCTTTTCTGCTTTAGCGTTAGCGCAGCTAGCTTATTACTTAGCAGCGCCCACCACTACGTACAATCTATAAAATTATAAAAGTACCAGTTTGACATGGTTTATTGTTTCATAGCAGTAGCACTGTTATAGTGAATGATACCAATAACATACATGTTGTCAGTAACACTGCAGCACAGCTAGCTGCTACCAGAAGTCGGAAAATAAGTAATTTAAACCTCCAGTATGTTTCCCATATATTGTTCCAGGATAACAATCATGGTGACTGTATTTGTTCTTTCTAGATTGAATGAACTTCATAAAAGTTAGAAACTGTTGTATCTATCCACAAAAATAAGAACTTAAACAGTGGATCATGTGGGTCAGAGAACCTTCTGCTCTCCTCTCCAGAGAGTAAGTGCAGGGGGCCATTGTGTCCGAGGGTCGCCACACCACTAACACTGTGTTGTTATATTTCTGAGGAATCTCTGGGGTCCCAGGACGATTAGGCAGGCCTGTAAGACATACAATGTATTACATATACATATATTCTCATTAGATCAAATATCGGTATTCCAACTATATGTTTAGTATTTCTTACGAGCGAGGGATATAGTGCAAGAGCTGGACACGGTGGCCAGGGGGTTCGTAGCAACACACTCATACACCCCAGCATCTTTTTTGGTGGTTTGCATGATCATCAGCAGCTGTCGGCCATCAGGGCAGGAAATCATGTTCATTCTAGAATCAATTTCTAAAGGCTTCTTGTCTGAGGAGGAAAATGTTAAATATATCACAAATGTATAAAAACATTTCAGTGTATATTTGTAGCCTTACCTTTTACCCAGGCGATGTGTGGATGGGGGCTTCCAGCTGGCAGACAGCTAAGGGTTACTGGGTCACCCTCCAGGAGGACATGATCTCTGAGCTTGATATGGAACACAGGAGGAAAATCTGGCCCAGAATGAAGGAAACCGCCATTAAAGAGGACCTATTATGCAAATTTTACTTTTTGCAAGTTTTTATACTTCCATTTGGGTCTCAACTACTTCAAAAACCAGCAAAAGTACTTTATAGAGTACATTTGCTGCTTCTTGGCAATAAGTTAATAGGTTTTTAGTATGTAGAAAATGAGCCATTTGTAAAAACCTCCAGATTGCTGAGTTACATTCAATGAGAAATGTTAGAAAAATTATCTACAGTACAGACCAAAAGTTTGGACACACCTTCTCATTGAATTCAATGATAAAGTGTGTCCAAACTTTTGGTCTGTATTGAGTACAGACCAAAGGTTTGGACACACAGTTGTGTCCAAACTTTTGGTCTGTACTGTAAGTTCATTTACTTGTGAGTTTATTTGAAAGGTTATGTTTTCATATTATTATTTTGTGTGTTGTTTCCTTGACTTATTTTCTTCCGTGACACACTATTAACTATTTTTTAGGATGTTTGCCTAGAGGCTAGAGACGTTTACACATTCCTGTGTTAACAGCTTTCTGTGAAACTGATTGGTTGTGGTCAGCCTAGTGCCCTTGTAAGGGCATGTCCACAGAAGGTTCCAGAACACCCTGTAGTAAAGGTCATTGGTCAATTCTTTGTGTGACTATGTGAACACACTATGTGAAAACACTTCCTGCATTCTTGTTGGTTGTGCAGACGACTCCACTTCTGCTTTTCAAAGATGTACGTTTGTATAATTACGCATCTGTTTTTCGCCATTTTCAAGTACGAGTGTAAATGATGAGTGGGGGGGGGCGTGGCAAGCAGCAGATTATTAGGATTTAAAGTGACGAGATGCCCGAAAACAGCTAAAATCTCTGTATTTAAAAATTATTTTGTGCAAAATATGTAATGAACATGTTTCGTATAGCCCACAAACCTGTTAAAGGAAGCATAATAGATCACTTTTAAATATAACCTTGAATGTGATGTAACATGCTAGCAGTAACCATTGTGGTTCAGTCTATTGAGACACATTAAAGACCAACCTAGGAGAAAAATAGCCACTAAACTTTGAGGAGAGGAACGTTTTGATTTGAAGACACAACAGCACCATCTTACCTGAAGCTAATTTGGAGTACTGCCGTGAACGTAAGGAACTGCTGTCTCTGGAGATGGCCGTTGGTAAGTCAGGCTGTGATACTGTTTTGTCTCGTTTGCCTCTTGTCAAGCCCCATCGATCCCATCTGGATCTCCGCTCAACTTCAATGCCTGTAATATAAAAATAAAAAACATACATTAGCTGTAATTGACTTTTTTTGATATAATAAATACGTCAAGACAACACCATACCCTTGGATGTGTCTGACTTTAGGCTGGACATCGAGTCAAGAGACTCGGATGAGGCACCATTAGTGGCCTGAGACGCCAGTTGGTTCTGAGGAACAATGATAGGCTTCATAGCTCGACTCTCTGATGTTGATCGACGAAGCATAGAAAGAATTGGTGCTCGTTTTGTTTCCTTGTCTTCTGAGGCTCGTCTCTCTTCTGAGTAACTTCGAATTCTTGTGGAGATCCCTGCCACGGTTGATTCAATCTTTCTGCGCATCGCCAACACTGGTGATTCATTAGGTTTCTTCAGCTCCTTTTCATCCACTTGCTTATCACCATCTCCATCCATCTTGGTCATCTCTACCTCTTTCTTTTCCTGAGAACCTCGTCTGCCAAGACTCCAAGACAGCCTTTGTCTTAAACCTGCTGAGTCGTCGTCTTTCGATACTTCATCTGTGCGCTCTGTCGATGGAGTTCTCTTCAAGCGCATAGAGAGTCTCCTCATGAACCCTTGATCCTTTTGAGCTTCACGAAGGTCTTGGACTGACTTGGACTTTTCCTCAAGTCTTCTTGAGGCTAACTGTAAGGGAGCGCCAATCGGCCCAGGTCTGTATATCTCTTCAGATGTGTCTGACGTTGCTTGGATGGCCGGTGTACTGTCTTCATTCTTTGATCTTGAGAGAAACTTCAGACTCCTTGTGAGGGAAGATTCACGTTTTTTGAAGCGGGCCTCAAAAACCTCTTCAGAGGTCATATCTTCTAAGTCAGCTCCGGCTGAGACCCCTTGCTGGGGTGATGTTTGTGAATAGGTCTTCGGCGGACTGGGTTCTTTTGTAATCATTTCTGGCGATGCGACTCTAGCGTAGACTGCAGGGTGCTCGGTGGTTGACATGATTGGCTTTGGTGAACTGAGTAAGTCGGATGATGTGCCAGTATTGGCTGGAACAACAACTGGAGTGGAAGGGGAAAGGGGCGCTTCGTTCAGAGGCTGAACTGAAGGCACCATGATGGTCTGCATTATGCTGGCGTAAGCTGACACTCTTCCATCTGGAAGAACAACTCGGGTAGGAGGTGAGGGTGTTATATATGTTGAAGTAACAGCGCCTGGGGGTTGATAAGGTTCTTGTGTTGGTTTCACCATAACCGAACCTGTGCTTATGATCATCTCAGAAGATGTTATTGGAGTACTTGTCTTCTCATCTGCATTTTCTTTAGCTTTTGACTTAACTGCATAGTCAACTCTTTCATCGTCTTCTTTTACCAACTCTTGTTTTTCTTCGTACACCTTTTCGCTCTCTTTCTCCTCTTGCATTTTCTCTTCTGCTAAAGAGCTTTGGGCCGCATCAGAAGGTGTGTGGATACTCTGACCCAAGTTATCTCCTTCAGTCAATGGTTCCTCTGAAATACTCATGTCCTTCTCTGAGAATCCACTTGTGCTAGATCTTTCATCAAAATTACTATCTGCAGTCAGTCCATCCATCTTTTCACTCACAGTCTCATCTGTTCGAACCTCTTTCTCCATCAGTGAATCCTGACTCTCTGTTTTGGATTGATTTTCTTGCACAACTGGCTCTGGAGTCAGTGGTTTTGGGGAAGATTCCCTGGGAGTCTCTGGACGGGAGTCTAGCTTGGTTTGCTCCGTTAGAGCTGACATGGAAATTGCTTCTTTAAGCCGCCTTTCTTCTACTTGTGCGACAGGAATCTCCAAAGGTGCTCCTGATCGTCGATGTAAAGCTATAGGTTCTGAATCCCCTTGACTGAAAGAAGTGCTTTTACGTAGAACTTTAGGTTTAGGCACCTCGTCCCTTGGAAAGTCACTGGATGAAGCTCTGGTAAGTGGAGGTGGGCCCAGACGAGCAGTGCGAGAGTAGCGATCTGAAGGTATTGCTCGCTTTTCGTCTCCCATCCCTAATGTTTCTAAAAGAGGTCCTCTCAGGCCACTCATCTTATTGTCTACAGAACCACCACGAAGCAGTCGCTGCCTCATTAGCTCCAGTTTTAGAGCATAGTCTTCCTGACTCATCTTTGTGGTTCCAGGGCTGGTGCTCCTCCTCGGTATTTCCATGGAGACAGCTTTCTTTAGGACTCTCCGTCCTTCCTCAGGGTTTTCTTCTCCCGCTCCTTCCTCAGGTGTAATCCGAAGCAGCAAAGCACTGTCGGCCGAACCACCACGCCGTAGTTCCCCCCTTTTCCGGCCTCCTTCCACCTTGTCAGACTCCATGCTTGATCCTCTTCTAAGGGGTTTTCTGGATTGTTCTGACTTTTGGATCAGTTCACTCAGAGGTGATTCCTCTGAGAAACCCTTGTCGTTGTCTTCCGATGATCGTTTCCGAAGACAGCCTTTCCCCCTGGCCTCGCCTCTTATCGTTTCCTGCTCCTGAGAGTCAAACTCCATGGCCTCCAGACCTTGGGAAGATAAACTTGTTCCATTCTCCTTTCCTGATTCCTGCTCATTGGTCTGAATGTCATTCAGTGACATTCTTGATCCAGAGAAGTCCATGTTGAGTGGCATTGGAATAAAAGGAAGTTCATCAATGTCTTCGTCTGAATCAGACGATGAAGATGGCAGGGGTGAGCCTTCTTTCTGGTGCCTCTGGACGGCAATCGAGGTGTGGCTTGAGGAATCGTTCAGCAACTCTGGTATAGATCTCATGACCATTTTTGATTTATAGCCAATTATGGAACGCTAAAAAATAAGCAACAAAATGTTACAACTACAAATCAATGTCTGCAGGAAATTCATCATAAGAATTGGAGATAACCTTCTTTACCTGCCATTTCCTGCGAGCAGCAAACTTCTTCAGACCTTCTGTACTGATGGCCTTCCCCTTGCTTAGTATCTGCATATGGCATTGACAGTATTCGAAAGTAATTATTTAGGAAGGCCATCTTCATAATGTCACGTGGAACTCAAAGGATGGATCATTGACTTTTTCTCACCTTGAACCACGGATGTCGAAGACACTCCTGAGTATCGGGTCTCCTAGAAATAAATTACACAAAGTTATGAGCAAATGCAATGTTTCACAGTTTCAAATGGGTTTTCTTTGCGTAATATTATATTTTGGTTTAGTGGTATTTGGGAAACTAGTTGCACGTTTATAATCACGCTGGTGTAGCATGTTAGCATTTAGCAGAACTAAGGGTCAGCGCAGCTAGCTTTTCAGTTAGCAGTGTCCACCACTGGTTGTAATACAACGAAATGCAAAAGAATTGACACAGACATATGCTAATGAGACAAATATTTTCCTCTACTAGTTACTCACAGCCTGTCAGCTACCAGCAGCTTGATGATGAACCCTTTCGCCTCTCGGCAAAGATCAGCAAACATGTTCTCTTCAAAAGCCACGTTGTAGTTCCTGATGTTCAGGACGGAGCTGCGGTCGCTTTCCCCGGCAAACGGGGAGATTCCAGTCAGGCTGCCAACAGAGGAAAATTCAATAAATACAGAAAATCAGGAGGAGAAACGCAAAAATGAAAACCTAATTTAGGTTTTACTCACCACAGGTACGACATAACCCCGACAGGCCTGTGAACATAAACCAAAGGCTTCTTTAAAACCGTCCAACAATCATTAAAAATGCTCTACATTAAAGGACGTCTACCATATGTCGGTGGCTTTTGAAACAGGCGTCTGGTTGACGATTTCTGGTGCAACAAATTCGGGTGTGCCGTATTTGCAGTACTGAGCCTCATCAGGCGTGAACTCAACGGCGTTTCCAAAATCACATAAACGGATCTGATCGCTTTGGAGATCCGCCATGAGGATGTTATCGGGCTGGAAATAAAACAAACACACAAAATGATCGTCGGCAGGAAGAAATACATCTGTGAAATAGCAGTGGGAAGGGCGACGCTCCATCTACTTCTACCTTTATGTCAAGGTGGATGATGTTCAGATGGTGAAGGTAGTCCAGTCCCTCCAGCAGTTGTCGCACACATGAACGCACCTGTTGAACAAAAACAGCTGCTATTTATCACATAATTATACTTTATATGTCAGCTTAGTGGGCAGAACCGGTTCTTTCTTAAAAACATGATGTGGAGGTACTGTCTCTTCTTCTTCTGTGCTCATTCAGTTCGGACTTTCTTCTTAAACTCTAAAGAAAGCTGCACCATGATTAATGAGTTGAATAAAAATTATGACAAAAGAAGCACCAAAACAAACTTAGTGAGAAAAATACAGAATCGTAGAAGAGTATAAGCTGAATTTTCTTCCCATTGTGATCCATCTGTGCATCAGATTCACAAAGCAAGTAGCTTTATTGATGTGTCGGTACAAAAGTGCATCAAGTCCAGGTTAAATAGGAAATATTTCTATTTAATACGTTAATTTTGATGAATTAATTACTTAGTTTTGAACATTTTTAGCACAACTAATCACATTTTTTATAACATGCAAAAGTTCTGGCCTGAAGCGTTGTATTTGTGCGTTTCTGGTACACCCGTAAATCTGACGCACAAGCGACGTCCAATGATGGACGACAAAGCTGCTTCTCCTGGCCCATCGTGGATTAACTTTTGCTTCAAAAATCGATCTGACTGAACGCTGAAAAAAACTGTTGTGTTTTATTTGTGCTAAAAGGAGTTAGCATATCAGTAAAGCTTTTCAAGCCTAATATAACATCTCAATGCTAAACATGTAGCGGCTAGCTATCATATCTTCTAACCAAAGTCTAATTTATTAGAGTCATGTTTAATAATGTCTGCAAATCAAGTCCTATCTACTGGATTTTTCTCTAACTGCAAGTTTTGCAGTTTGAACAAAAAAACTGGATCTTATTCTCTGTTTTGATTATTTATGTGTAGATAAGAGAAATGTCAATATTAGGCACTTAGCTGGAGATAAGTTTAACCATATTAAATTTCTTCCCTCTTAAAGTCACTTTTCTGTCTTTTTCTTCTTCCAAGTTGAATTTACTAGATGCTAACGTCGTCTTACAAACAGCGCTGGTCTTTGAGAATCACACGCCATTTTCATTTCTGTAATTTACATAGAAATAGGTGGAATTTGCTTGATGATATTTTGTATAAATGCTGCAGAATCACATCAGCAGAGTTTTTACCTCGTTGCAATGCAAGCAGCAAAACTTCTTGTTTTTAAAAGACAAAATAATCTGGTTCTGATTCTAAGCAAAAATCTAAGATCTGTTACTTAAACGCAGGGCTTACGTCAGACTCCAGGACGGTGGATTTCCTGTTAAATCTGTCCAACAGCTCCTCATGGCAGCTTTAAACATGAATTAAGGCTTTTTCACACAGCAGACCTGACACATGTTGAATGATCTGTGAAAACGTTTTCCTCTTTTTTAGGATACATTTCTGTGATGATGACGACTGCGTTCTTCTTCTCAAAGGCGTCGTGGAAGTAGAGGACTCTCTCGTGGTCCAGCTTGGACAGCAGTCTCATCTCTCTCAGAGCCGACGCCTTCCTTTTCGCTCGAGTCGAGATAAATTTTGCGGCGTACTCCATTTTGGTGGCTTTCTGCTTCACCCGCTTCACGTAGGAAAACGTTCCCCTGCGGTGAAAGAAAATAAGAGCTTGAAAACGTCTTATAGATCCAGAAGTATTTCTAAAAAAAGCTTGTTTCACCTTCCAATTTCCTTGTGGACGTCGTAGTAATCGGTCAGTCTGCGCATCTTCCTCAGGATACTCTCCTCATCATCAATGGGTTCCTCCTTCCTCTTAGCTGCAGGAACAAACCAACAGCTGAAACACTGCATGCAGTAACTTAATTTAATTTAACGGCTGCATGTGTGAGCCGCTACCCTGATGAACGGTGAGTTCGGCTTTGCAGGACACAGATCCGGCCAGGTTTCGGGCCGTACAGGTGTACACGCCGGAGTCCTCAGGGTGCGCGTTCAGGACCACCAGGGAGCATTCGTTGTCATCATAGACGAAGGTGTAGTGACTGCTCTCTGACAGCAGGACGTCCCCCTGGAGTTCAAAGCTCTCGTTTTATCAGAATCCCAAAGAAAAGCTGGAACTGTGAAAGTGTTTTGGTCGCTGTTGGTTAATGAGGAAGGTCTCGTTTCTGATATCTGGATGATTACTGGCATCAAAGTGACATAAATTTTGCTCATTGTTTTGTTGCAGGATAATCTTATGCTAAAATAATTTATAATAAGGATGTCCAAAGTGTGGTCCAGCAGGATCTCATTTAAATGAGAAAACTTTGTTGTTTTAACAAGATTCTAACAAGTTCTTTATAACAAGATTTATATCACATTGAAACCAAAATATCTCTTAGATAGAAAAGGTTGCAACAGTAACACAGAAACATGTCTTGGGATTTTTAACAAGTCGTAATTTGTCAAAGGAGTGTATTTTATATTTGATAAACAGGAAACTTTCTTGTAGTAAAAAGATATAAAACTCGTCTCATAACGAGAAACGTTCTCATTTTATCATGTTTTTCATTTCATTAAAACACAAAACTTTTAATGTGATTTGCATCTCGTTATAACAAGAAAGTTTCCTCATTTTAATGAGATATAAATCTTGTGCTGTTATAGAAGAGTTTCATATCTTTTATATAATTAGTTTTATATCTCGTTATAATGAGGAAAGTGTCCCGTTAAAATAGGATGCAAAACTCATTAAAACAAGAAAAAAATAAAGGTCCTGGGTTTAAATCCCGACCTGGACCGACTAGCGGACCCTCCCTTCCAGTCATAGATGTTTTTGTGGCTCATATCCAAAATATTCAATTGAAAATCTTGCTTTGCAGAATCTGTCGAAGTCTGCAGACAGAAGAATAACCGAAAAGTTTAAACCAGCTGGAAGTGAGACAATCTGAGCTGGATGAGGACCAAAGTTTATCTTCCACCACGCACAGCGAGGAGGACGGTAACGGAGGCGAAAACATCTCACCGTTGGAGAACTGCAGCAAAGTCTCCATAACAACCATTTATTTAAAGGCTTTTGTGCACATCTTTACCGGGAGAGCCGACGACTGTGGAGGATGCTGTGCGTGACAAAGATTTGTGAATCTTTGTCTTCAGGATCTGCTCTCAGTCGCTTGTTCATGATTCTCTGGTGTCATTTTGAAAGTTTAGATCCATAAATGGTTATAAATCAGTGTATAAATCACTAAAAATCATGATGCTACCACCACTCAATTTAAACCACAATCAAGGTTTGTATGTTTTCCAAATAAATAAATAATTACATTATAAAGTGGAACAGAAATGCTCACGAACAGCTTAAATCCACAAATATTTGAGACTTAAATATTGCTAATTTTAACAAATATATCCTAATGTACATTAATATGGAAACCGTCCTAGTGCTACAGCAGAAGCTAACATCTACAGTTTTCCTTATTTTTGCTCGTTGGTGCTCAGCCTATTAGCACCAAGGAGACCAAACGGTGCTCCTGACTTGGCTACTTTGCAAACACCAACCAGCAGCACATCCAGCAGCATCGTGGCTAGATATTTTAGCTTTCCTGCCTTACACTATGAGAAATCCCCTGAAGGGAAATTTCCATGAATAACTTGGAATTAGCACCTTGAACCAGAGGATGTCAGGGACAGGTTTGCCCTCCACGACCACAGCAAAGCGAGGCGTCTCCCCCGAACAGACGTCCAGGTCTTCCATGATCGTCTCGAATGTCGGTGGAGCTGTGGACAGAGTTTCAGTTAAAAAACCTGTAGATAGATGGATGGATAGAGGAGCATCTTCCCTACCGGCCGTCTCCACGCTGAAGCTGCAGATGTCGCTTCCAAACTCATTGGTGGCCACAAAGGTCATCTCACCGACGTCCGAACTCTTCACCTTCAGCAGCTTCAGCGTGTGCTGGTCGTCGTCTGGCATCGCCATCTCATACAGGCCGGGCTTGTTGGTCAGAGTTACTCCTTTCCTGGAGACAAGTTGGTTTTACATCAGTTTGAGAGACTCGAACCTCAAAATAAGCTTCCCCCTTACAAAGAATGGAGAGGTTTGTAATTTTTATTACACCTCAACTGTGAGAGACAGAAATATAGAAACTTTTATTCTATGATTTTTCTTAAATAATTAATTGCATGAATTTGGTATTTTACACAATGGAAACAGAAAAATTTGGTCCAGAAACCTTTGTTTATAATTACAGAGGTCAGGCGTTCTCTATAGTTCTTGACCAGGTTTCCAAACATCTTTCAGGGTTTGGGGTTTTCACTGGGCAACTTTCTATTGCCTCCAGACTGTTAGGCCACTGCAGAGCATGAAATACTTTCTCTGGAGCCACTCCGTAGTTGCCCTGGGTTTTGGGTCATTGTCGTGCTGGAAGACCCGGCCGCGACCCATCTTCGATGCTCTTAAGCCCTTTCTCCATAGTCAAGTCTCACTGTAGCCAGCTAATGTTGGTTTGGTTATAGTCAGGTTGGCTGTTTCTCCATTGGCAGTCCAGTTGACGAGGCAAGCCAGCTCAAATTGTGGTATTCTTCTACCACAGTTGATAAAAAGGTTTGGACCTCAAGGTTTGACCATGGAATTATCGATTTTCAGCTCACCGTCTCGCCAACTACTATGGTCTCGTCGCGGATTGGTTGAGATGTTGTTTGAGCGGGAACCCACGGGCCAATCAACGAATGCAGCCCGCTGAAATCCAATGGCTTGTGCGCAATATCCACCTAGCAATAGCTTGTATCGCCACTGAGGCGGTTCCAAAAAATGGGGAGGAACTGCACAGGATCTGACAATGGAGACAAATCAGGTTAAGGTGGAACCAATAAAAGCAACGCCCATGGAGAAGGTTCTTTATTGAAGGAAGGTGGTTATTGTGGATAGGAGTTATCGCCCTATCCTTCCTATCTTTCCTATACTTCCTGTCCTTCCTCTCCTCAATAAAGGAGTCTTCTTGCCTCCTTTGCAGGCAAGCATTCCCAAAGAACAATTCATTAGGGGAGTTGTGACAAAAAGTGCCAAACGATATTCTTCTGTTAGATTCTGTCTCTCACAGTTGAGGTGTACCTATGAGAAAAATTACATACCATTGCTTGGAAGTGGGGAAACTTGAGAAATCTGTGGTGTATCAAATAATTTTCCCCAGGGTAAATCTATTTTTGGGATGCAGGAAGAATAAATATCTTTCCATTCATCTAAACATATAAAGTGTAGATACATCAAGTCGGTACCTCTTCCAGGTGACTGCGGTGTTGACATGATTCAGAGTGATGGAGATTGTGACTGACTGGTTTTCAATCACATACACGATGTCTGGTTTATCAATGATCACTGGAGCCTCCTGAAGGTATGGACCTTAAACGAAACCAACACAGAGCATTTAATAACTCACTATCGTCTACTGACGGATTACCAGACCGGACTTTACCTCTGTCCAGGAGCTGGACTGGATCGGTGGCTGGGGAGGGTTTGCTGAAGGCTTTGGAGGTGATGGTCAGGACCCTGAATGCGTAGCGGACGCCTTTGGAGAGGGTACTGATGATGTAGGTGGTTTCTTTCAGACCAGAGGCGATTATGATCCACTGGATGGAGCCGAGTGCTTGCTGCTGGATGGCATACATCAGGGAGTTGGGATCTGGAAGAGATCAAGACCTCACTGAAACTCTCCAGATTCAACACTGTAAGTCAGGGGTTGAATCTGTGTCCACTGGTCTGAAGTCATGTCCTTAATGGTCCTACGTACCAATGGAAGGGTCCAACCTTCTGGGTTTCTTCCAGCTCAAAGTGATGGTTTTTCCAGTGATGGACTCAATCACTGGAGTACCATCAGGAGGATCAGGAAGAATATCTGTGGATGACAATGTGTTGGAGGAAGCATGAAGAGTTCCCATGCATTACTTATGTCAAAACTCCAGACTTTCCCACCATCAATGCTAAATTAATAAATACAGGCAAAAGTTCCCAATGACTTCAAACATTTCTACAGTGTCCAACCCTTCCTGTAAGAAAGAGGAAGGGTTGGATGGAGTTTTAGAGAATGGAGAAATGTATTCTCCAAATTCTCCAGATCTGATAAATATTTACATTCTATACTTTTCCAAAATTCTTGTGATTATAAAGGAAACCTGCATGGATCTATAGTGTCTGACGTGGTCTTGATCAGTTATTCTCAGGGCGTTTTGAAGGTCCAGTTCCTAAAACACTGGTGGCTTTGGTTTGTTGGTACTCTGCCTGGACTGGCCTTCAGAAAGTCAGGGGACTATAGATGAAGACCATGTGGAGTACTTGTAGAAATTTAAGCTGAAAACAAAGATAAAATTACCTGTAACATAGAGATGTGCATAGCAGGTGGCCTTTCCCACCTTGTTGGCGATCACGCTCTTATAAACGCCCCCATGAGCGTGACACACAGAGCGGATGACCAGGCTGTGAACGTCACGGACTGCAGAGAGAAGAATAAGCAAGTCTTAAAAGTTGGTCTAGTTTTGTTGGAAGGATTCTTGAACAAAATATATGATCATCCCGATGGACGAGTCCTGAAACTGTAGGCAGCAGTAGTGGGCACTGCTAATCCGCTAATGATCTAATAGCAGAACTAATCTCTTTTGCTAACTTTGAAAACATTTAGCTTCCTCTAACTTAATTGTTCCTGTTGATGTAACATGTTGTGTCATCGACACATGCTAGTTATCACTGCAAATCACCCTGAAAAACCATCGTCACATAAAACATGGTGACATCAGCATCATGCTGAGGGGAGACTTTTCTTTAAGACGGACAGTGAAGCTGGTTGGAGTTGAACGGAGCTAAAAACACAACATTCCTTGTGGGAAACCTGTTACTGACTGCCAGTAGTTTTCACACTTTCGCTAATCTGCTAATGTGCTAATAGCCGTCGCTTAGCGCTTTGGAGTCAATGTCCCAACTGAGAGTTTTCATCCAATCTCACTGGAGTTACTTTGAAAATAATTAAATTCAGTGTGTAGATGTGAGTGCAGGTTTAGCTAAAGTAGCAAAGCGTTGGCGCAGCTCCACCTACACTGCGTCATCTTCCTGTCCTCGGTGCTCTCTATCCTCCGGCCGTTATGGAACCAGGCGATGGTCGGGTACGGCAGGCCGGCCACTTTGCATTTCAGCACCGCTTCCTTCCCCTCGATCACATCCAGGTCGTAGAGAGGCTTGATGAAGTCGGGCATGGTGAAGCGCTCCACCTCGTTCTCCGGGACCTCGGGCTCCTCTGGGATGGAGGGCATCTTCTCCAGTTTGGCCCTGAGAGGGAAGAGGGACACGGCTCAGTGAGGAATATTTCACAACTTTATGAGTTCCAGGTGAATAACATCTTCCTACATCTGAGAGGAGATGGCCGGCCGCGGCTCTTGGATGTAGAGTTCAGCAGAGTTCTCGGCTTCTCCGTGAGCGTTTCGGGCTCTGATGGTGTAAAAACCTTCGTCGTCACTCGTCACGTGGGAAATAATGAGAGAATGGCGGCCGCCCTCCTGGACCATCCTGACGTCTTCGCTTTCGATGAGCGGCTGGTCTGAAGAGAGAGGCAGAGAGGGGGGGAAAGATCACATAATCTGTTTCTGCTTCTTTTGTCAAACTTAAATGTTGCAGATCAAGAAAACTATTTATCAGACACAGAAAACCTGGGTTTCCCCAATCAAATTTAAGTCTGGACTTTGACTAGGTCACACTGAAACTTCAATTTTTTACATGCATAACCCAAGTTATGTAGTTTTCCTTCAGGATTTTCTTGTAAAACTTTTGTTTGTGCCGCTATTATTTTAAAGATATTAATAAAAAAAGTTTCTTATTTACAAAATCAAATTTGGTGTCAATCACCTCAACTCTGTTTGTGCTGCTTTTGGTGTCAAGATATTGATGATGACCAAGAAAATACTTATTATTATCCTTTAGAACGATTGCAGCACAAAGGAAATTTTTGCTGCACAAACGTTTGAAGTACATTTAGTTAGATTTGCAGAAGGTGGGTGGCCATCTGCACTCAGGTTATAAAATGTGTTTATTTGCAGTGTGTTTGTACCAAAGTGGCTCCAGAGGACGTTCGGCGGCGGCGTCCCGCTCACTTTGCAGTCGAACCGAGCGTTTCGACCCTCGATCACTTCCAGAACGTCCAACTTCCGAGTGAACAGAGGCTCCAGTGACGGGATCACTTTGAGTTTCCCGCTTGACGTGACTTCCTCTGAAAGCGGAAACCCAATAACAGCGATTAGGTGACATCGGCGTCGGCCATCTTGCGTCTCACGTTCTCCGGGTCCGAACCTTTAGCGGTGCTGAGCTTGCAGGTGTACGTCCCGCTGTCGTCCTCGTGGACGGAGTTGAGCAGCAGGCGGCACTTCCTGCCGTCGAAGTGCATCTTGCAGTTCAGCAGGGCGGGTTGGATCAGCTTCCCGTCCGCCAGCCAGTCCACATCGGTGTCCTTCGGCCCGACGGCGTGACACTCGAACAGAACCGTCTCTCCCGCCTTCGCCGTGATGTCCCTCACCGGGCGAACGACGGACAGACCAGGCTCGACCGGAGGAGCTGAGAGAGAGAGAAACATGAGATAAGAGATTTTACTGAATGTGATAGGAAGGAAGGAAGAAAGGAAGGGAGGAAAGAAGGGAGGGAGGAAGGAAGAGAGGAAGAGAGGAAGGGAGGAAGGAAGGAGCCATCTGTGCAGCTGACCTTTGACCTCCAGCCTGGCTTCGCACTGCTTGGTGCCGTACTCGTTGATGATGCGACACGTATAAACTCCAGAGTCGGATTTGGCCGCAGACCTGATGGTCATCTCGAAGGCGCCGTCCGCCGCCTCCCGAACGACGTGACGGGCGTCCGACTTCACCGTCACTCTGTCCCTCAGCCTGACAACAGCAAAAATAAAATATTTAAATCCAGAGGTTATCCTGCTGAATGTGAGAATTGTTACATTTCCCTCTGTTTTGGTTTGACAGACTTGTGGTGGGCGGCGTTCCTTCATCGCTCTTTATTTTCCGCTATTGTGGCTTTAAGTCATGATGAACTCTTCGGCCCCCATGAATGATTCAGCCTGACTGATTATTTAGAGGACAGAGCTGATGTGATGAGTTAAAAATAATGCAGCGCTAAACGTTACATAACGCTAAAGAAAAATGAAAACAACATGTCTCTTTGTCTATGGAGATAAACTGGAGCCAAAAAGTTTATAAAAAGATTTAGGCTGAAACATTATTTTGAAATTAAAAAATAATTTTCAATTTCAAAATAGAAAAAAAAAGGAAAAAAAGTTTGAAACTGTAAAAAAATATTTGAACTGGAAAAAAAAATTTTAACTGAAAAATTGTTTTGAAACTTAAGATTTGACTTTTCAAATTTTGATTCCAAGTTATTGTGGCTGTGAGAGTAAAACCAGGTATAAACTGATGCACTGATGAAGCTGCTAAGCCCAGAAAACTTCCTAAACCTCATTTGAACTCGTGAAAATCTGCTTCAGTTTGATCAAACCTGAAGGAACGTACCAGTAGAGCATGGGCTTCGGCTGTCCTGCAATCCGAACAGACATGGTGACTTCCTGTCCTTCACTGACAGATTGGTCGGCCATTGTTGCCTGTTAAAAATGTAACAAAAAATTAATAAAATACAATGTTAAATACACATTCCCATGCTCTAAAACGGTTAAAAAAGCCAACAAAAAAACCCATTAAAATTCAAAGTAAATTAGCTTCAGTTTGTCCTCGATGGTCTGACCAGAAAAGCAGGAGGTTCCCTGAATCTTGTGTCAATAGTTCGTCTCGGCTCTTGAGCTCCGAAGTCCATGGCTTCCTCCAAAGGACTTAAATACTCTTCATCAGAAGTTATCGGGCTGCTGATTTCCATCGGCACACCCAAACCTCCTTTTAGCTCCTGCACAGAGTCTGAGATCAGCAAAGTTGTGTTAAATTTCCATCCATCAACACCCTCAGCACCACTCCCAAGTTAGCTCTGGGTAAAATGAGCGGTTGCTTTGACGATTCCCGCCTTTTTTTACAACTCATTGGGAGTGGCTGCAAACAACAACAATCTGTTTAAAAGAGTAGAAATTTAGCTTCACATAAGCAGTTCCTCAGTGAAAACTATGATTTGTACTAAAACACAGTCTTCAAATCCAGAAGATGCTACATATAGCATTGTTAGCAATGCTACATATAGCATTGCTAAAAAAGTCAAAAGTTGTTTTCCAGTGTTGGACAGTGCTAACTAAAAAGCTAGCTGCGCTAATTCTGAAATACTAATCTTAAACATTAGCTCTGCTAAGGCTAAAGGACAATACCTACACCACATTGAGCAGAAGCTAATGCTAAAGCGCTAATTTCCACCATGACCATCACCATGTGTTAATGACACACCATACATCAGTGGTCTAAAGTGCCGCGCAAGAAATAATTAAATACCTCCGTTTTATGTATTGAGCCTGGAGGATCTTTCATTTTGAAAATCCTTTAGCCGGATTCTCTCGGTTACGTCTTGAGCGTCAACATTGACCCCCTCGGTCCGCAGTAAATGTCCGAAGTCTTGACCGGTCCGCTGTACTAAAAAGGTTGGGGACCACTGCCATACGTCATTACAGCGCCCCCCACAGGGCCTGATTTGTTATTGTGCACTTATGAGCATGGTGGACGTTTCAGTTTTACAGTTGTGTTTTGCTAACGCTGTTGCTGATTTTGCCTAATTGCCTAATTGACCACAGTAAGGCTTTGGTCAGAAAACATGAAGGACAGTTGTAGATTTTAAGCCGATTACTGCAGAACCAGCAATGCATTCTGGGTCAGGATAAACGTAATTTGCTGCGCCACATGTTGAGAACCTGAGGAGTACCAACAAAAAGGCTCTAAAACAATTCATGTGAGTTTTTATGTGCATTTGTTTGTTTGTTTATATAAGTGTTGTATTTTTCTATAGGCCTCATTCATTTGTTTGTTGCACACTTGCCATTTGCTCAATAAAGTTTATTTTAAATAAAGAGGGAATGTCAGGGGAGGAACTGCTGTGTAAAAAGCTTCAAAATAAGAGCATGAATATTGAAATGGAAAATCCCTAAGAGTTAATAACCAAAACTTCAAAACAGATGATGAACTTTATTCAACTGAAAGTTTATAAAACAGTAAATTAACGCTTTAGTTTTTATCCAGTCAATGAGCTAAATGTGCTAAATGTTTTCAAAGCTAAATGTGCTAAACGAAAAGTTAGCTCCACTATTAGCAGACAACCACCACTGTTGTTTTCTAACAGACTTGGTTTTTTTTAGCTATTAAAAACTGACTTTAGTGTTTAAATATTAGGATTTCTGCTTTTCATTTTGCCTCAGTAAACATTTATTATTTAGCTTTTTGCACAGCTCAGCGAGAACACAGGCGTTGAAGGTTTACAAATTACCCGTACCTCTCCTGCGCCCGCTAATAATTACCATCCGAAATGGAAAACTGTGTTGCATCAAAACAATAGTGTATTCACAGTGAGCACAGCTGCTGACACTCGCTGGGAAATTTATAGGTTCAGTTTCCCCTTGTCGTTTCTATGGAAACTATAAGTGTGGTTATTGAGCTGGAGTATATGGCGCACACACAGACACAGACATGCACACTCATTTTGTGTAGGGAGATAACGGCGAGGGAGCAGCAGAAAAAGCAGCGTGGGAAGAGAAAGTATACAACAATGGATTTTTATAAAGTCAGCAGCACCGACTGAAAACAAACGTTATGTACACTGACCTGATTTAAATCTATCAACAACTTAGGTACATGAAATATGAAAAACAAAGTAATCTGTTGCAAATTAAAGAGGTTAAGTAAATCCTTCAGGGTTCAGACTGTGGATCAGCACCAATAACGTTCAATACGAAACTGCAAAATGAACAGCAGACCAATAACAGACTGGAAGGAAATGAGGTTTAAACCAAAAACATTGGATTGATTCAAGTAAATAATTTATACCACTTTAAATTGACATCAAAACACGTGGGATACTGGGCTAAATGTAAATAAACAAAGGGAATTTTGTATAATATCAAGTCCTGTCACTTTGATGAGTTCCTATTCTGAATAGTGTCTGTATATTAGGATCAAAGGTGTGCAATTCTAAGTTTCCCCAAATAATCATATTATTATGAACATAATTAATCATAAATTTAGGAATCCTGTATGCAGATGTGCAAAGTGTAAAAAATAAAGAGTAAAGTCATTTTACAAAAATAGAGTTGTACAAGAATAACATCATAACAATATGAGAACAAAATCACAATATTACAAGAGTAAAGTCATAGTGGTAGGAGAATAAAGTCAAAATTAAACAAAAATAAAGTCGTAATAATATGAGAATAGCTGTACAAGAATAAAATTGTAATAATGCCACAAAAAGTTGAAAAAGATGAGAATAAAGTCGTAATAATGCAAGAATAGGTAGCCAAGTCAGATCTTAAAAACGCAACTGAAGATTTGTAACTTTTTGACTTTCTTCAGGTAATACTTTGACTTTATCCTGCTAATATTATGATTTTATTCTCATGATTTCTGGCTGTAATGCTCTGTTGTACCGTTCAAACGTCCAAAAACAGAAAAACTAAAGCAGTTAAAACATGAGCAGCGAAGTCTCACCTGCTTTAACAGTGAGTGTGGCGCTGCTGGTGGCTCTTCCCATCTGATTAACTGCAGTCACGCAGTATTTCCCACTGTCAGCTGTTTTAGCTGATTTTATGAGCAGACTATGTCGTTCGCCTTCCACTTTGACCAGGTAGCTTGGCATGCCTGTGACGTCCATGTTGTCTTTTGTCCAGGTAACTTGAGCAGACAAGACAGTAAGGCAAGTAACTCAACTTGTTCTCTTAAAATTCATTGTTTTCAAGGATTTTAACTTTAAAAAAATACATGTTACCTTCAGGACATGGGGTTCCTGCGATTATGGTTTTCAGTAGCACGTCTGCGCCAGCGGATGCTACGGTATCCTGGAGGCTAAACTCAAACACGGGAGCCTCCATCGGGTCTTCTCCAGCAGAGACGTACGAATCGTCTGAGGAATCTGCACATTTTTAACCGTCGTTATCCCCAGGCAATAATACTGAACAAGAATGACTCTTAAACCACTAACCTAACTCTGGAGACAGAGGACGAGGACGGCGGCTCTTCCCTTTCGTCTTCGGAGGTTTTCCCTGCTTGGCACTTATACTCATCTGCTTGGGCTCTTTTGTCTTTGCAGGAACGTACTCGTCCATTTTCTCATCTTCAACAATAATCGTAGGGACCTTTAACCGTGGAACCGGTTTGGACACCTCCACCTCCATCACGGCCTCTGCTGGTGTAACGGATGTTACTCGTGGAGATTTTGGACGAGGCTGAAGGTGAAGATCTTGCATAACGACAGCCCTTTTCTGCACCAGAGGACTTTCAGGTCTGTTTTCAATTTTTCTCACTGCCACCTCAACGGGCGTCTTCCTCCCTGTCTCTGGCTCTTGGCTGTGAGGCGATTCTTGCATTCGAGAAACTCTTTGAACAAGCGGACTTGGGGGCCGTCGCTCAACCTTACGCAGTGTCATTGTGACATTGGGAGACTCAGCCCTTTGCTGTTGATGTAATGCTGGTGAAGACGACCTGGGAAGTATTTCTGTTACCGGACTGACTCTGTGTAACTCCCGGACGAACCGTTGTCCCGGCAGCTCTGATAGCTGCACCGACTCCGGCGGCCCTGGGGCGTCTCTGAATCTCCCCGCTGTTGGGCCAGTTGCTGTTGTCTTCTGGGGTTGATGCAGTTCCTGCTGCTGTTGCTGCATCTGTTGCTGACTCAGGTCCTTCTCCCTTTGCTCCTTTTCCCACTGAGCGCGTTCTCTTTCTTGCAGCTTCTGTAGAACTTGTGGAGGAATCGGTTCGATTTTCCTGAACGGCTGGCGCTGCCTCCCCTTCAGGGTGAGCTGTTCGGTGGAGAAGGATTTCTTTAGATGGGGTTTCCCAACCAGCTTCTTGATGCGCTGGAGCTCTTCCGTGAACTTGTTCTCAATGTCCTGAACCTTTTGAGAGTAGCGAGGTTTCTCCTCCAGGGAAGCAGCTCTCTGCTTAAACATGGATCTCCGTTCAGCAGCATCCTCTTTCAAAGCCTCTCGAAGATCTTCTCTTGAACTCTCCCTGGAGATGCCCAACCGGCTTCCACCGTCGTCTGAATCTACCGACCCGGCACGGTTGAACCCTGCCCAGGACCTTCCCGAGACAGAACCTTCTGGAATATCAAGGCTTCGCCGCCGCTCCTCTAAACCACGGACCTTCTCAAAAACCTTTGAGCTTGCCCTTGTCAGCTTCGGAGAAGGTCTGAGGTTGAACTCTTTTCGGGAAGACTCACTCAGTGGGGTCTGTGGCCTGGAGTCCTGGCCGCCTCCCTGAGAAACACTTTTTGGCTGCTTTGTCTTTTCCTCAAACTCTCCTGGAACCGTGTCTTGGTATTCAGTTGGCACAACAGTTTTCTTACGCGAGCTGACAGGAGTGGTTGAACCAGAGCGGCTTGGCATCGGAGAGGACGGGCCACGCTTGACCAGCCTTGGCGATGGCGGTGGAAGAACTTGAGGAGGAGATTCTCTTGCGAAATCGTCTTGGCTTCTGAAAAAGAAGAATTTAATGTCAACACCTGGATTCAGAATGATTGTAGTAAGACAACAAGGCATTTTGGACCGCCATCATGTGACTCCTGCTTGCCTGGTAGAGAGATCCTCGTGTCCATGTGTTCCACATTTCTCCATCACTGTTTGTTATGCAGAAAAACAAATATGTTGGTAAATTAGTCATGCATTCATGGTAATATTAAATAATACACATTTGCAACTCCAATGAATCCAGTAGTTCCTCAACTTTCAGCTGCTAAGCAACCATTCCTGTTTCCATTTGCAGGTACAAACTTTCGCCTTGTTGGTACAAAACGTCGCATCGACTGATACCTGAAAAAGTCGGATTCCAATCAACCAAAACTACAACGGTACAAAGGGGCTGATTTGCAAACTTTCAGCTGAATAAAGTCACATGTCTGTTAAAGTTTAAATTATCGACTGACAGAATTCATCACGCAGTTAGATGTTTATATTCATGCTCTTATTTTGAAGTGGATGAAGACTCTTTAGTTCCATTTCCTCTCCTCACGTTCTCTGTCTTTTTTTCTCATTAACTGTGTTTCAAACAAAAAACATACAGGAACAAAATAAAACACAAGAACAAGATATCAACATAAATACAATCTCTAGAGTCTTTATTGAACATGTCAAAATTAAATTGGTGCTTGAGGGTTGTGATCTTTGAAGGGCAGACATAATCTGAATTGAAGTTAGCTGTTTAGCATTAGCTTCAGCTAAATACTGTGTTAGTGTAGTGGTTTAGCATTAGTTACCGCCCAAAACCATGTTGGTATAGGTAAGGTAAGGTAATGAATTTTTATTTATGTAGCACATTTTCTGCAACGAGGCAATTCAAAGTGCTTTACATAAATTAAAAAGGAAACAAAGTAACAAACCAAAGGAAAGAGCAAAAGAAGAAAGAAAATCTAATAATGCTGATAATCCGTTCCAGTTCTGAGCTGCTAGGGTAATTTTTCTGGATTCTAAGTTTGCTCTTATTCCTGTTCTGGGTTGCTAAAGTAAAAGTGAGTAGGTATTGTATTTCTAAAAATGTTCCAATTTTGTAAAAGTAGTAATAAAAACTAAATATTCCTGTTCTGAAAGTAGGTTTCCTAGATTCTAAATTCGTTCTAATCCCTTTTCTGGAGTCTCTCTGCATAATAATCCAAAAAGTAACTGAATAAAAATAAAAATAAGTAGCGTTTTAGTATTAGGGGAACTAATGTTTCTGAAAAGTTAGCACAGCGTCTGAAGCACAGCTGACGTTTTAGCTAGCAGTGTCCACCACTGAATGTGATTCAGCTGTGTTGGAGCAGGGATGCATCTAAAACCTGCCAGGCAGCAGCTCTGGGGTTGTTGATGCCTCATTTAGGGTTTTGGACAGTAATACTTGAACATGCTGTTGATAAACGTCTGAAGGCTGCGGCAGCAATAACAGCAAATCCAAAACAAATCCTGGCGGGACACAGTGGAGGAAGACAGACGGGTTACCGCCATGAACGGCCTGGTCCTCGGCGTCCCCGCGGTCCTCTTTGGTCTCGAACTGGTCGCCACCTTCATCTTCTGTTGTCTCAGAGTCTGCAGGCATGACAAACACAGCCTGAGTGAGTCTGTGATGTAATAATTTACCACTCTGGCAATGCGGGAGACTGAAGTTGGAACGTGGCACGAGGAGAGGACATGGTTGCCATAGTAACATGCTTACTACACCGTCACTGTCACAACGATTCATTAGCAATATTTGGTGGAGAACAATTAAAAAACAAGAGCCTTGTTCACCTTGGTTTGTTGAGTGAACCAGTAGAAAAGGAGAAACTGCAAACACTGAGGCATCTGTCAAAAACACGCCGCACGTCGCCGTAAAGGAGGAAAGTAAATATTGGAGACTAAATTAAGGGCAGCTTAATGTCAGCAGATTCTCTCCAGATAGAAGCGCATGCTAATAAGAGATGCCTTTTGTTTTAACACGCACAGAAAATTCAGTCACTGCTCTGAAAATAGAAAGCATGACTGAGTCACTCTTATCCAAGTGCCGCTCATGAATCTGCATCCCAGCATGTGGAATCACTTAGAAAGAATGGTTTAAAAATAGTGTTAACAGCTACTGCAGTTTAATAAAGCTTCCTTCATCATTTTATTGTTCATACCCACTGGAGCTGGTGCCCATCTGTCCTTTCTTTTATTATTTTCCTATAAGTGATGCACTGTACATCTGTTCATCCTGCATGTCTGGAAACTAAACTTCACCAGTTTCCACCAGTAATCTGTGCATGAATCTCCACAGATTACTCTGCAGATTAATGCAAAATTAATGCAAACTGCATCCATCCCCACATTCAAAGTAAAAATACAAACAAAAAACAACCTACTGTAAATGTTCTTCCTTTATGGAGATGAAATTAATGTAAAAAATGTGACTGTTTTATTCAGGGTCCGTTCATGGAGGTTTAACCCTTCATACCACTTTCATATAGAATAGATCCAAAGAAACATAAATACAACAAACGTTGGTCGGTACATATCCGCTCATGCTAATGTTGCTATGAGAGGTAACTTGATACCAATCTAGTGGTCAAAATGTGAACTACATGTGGAAACGGAAACGTACAACAGGCCAACAAACAGAAAACAATCTTAACCCTGAGATAGATTATGTAATAAAATATTTACATTTTTCTAACGTCTTCCACAATTAATACATCAGAATAGACAACTTGTTACCAAAAATTCAAAAGTTATTACTAATTTGGGGTATGAAGCTTTTTAGATACACCAGGCAGCAAAGGAACTAGTAATACTAGTATTAAGAAGCAAGTTTGGGTATAATTGTATAAAAGTGTATAATTTATGTGTATGAATTTGATTATTCAACTTTGAGTCAAAACATTACTTTTAAATAAAATAAATAATTCATAAATACATTGATTTCTTTAATATAAAGTTTGACATATGTATTAAAAGTTTTGGTTATCGACTGTAAAGAATTCATAAAGTTGCTCTAAAGATGTTAAAGGAACAGTTCTGCTAATCCACTGATAGCATAGATACATTTTAGCTTTGTATTTTGCTAACTTTGAAGAGTTTAGATTAAGTTAAATTAATTGTTCTGGAGAAATAATAATTTGCTAATTTGTTGTTTTGTAAACTTTCAGTTGAATAAAGTTCAACATTTTTGTTTAAGGTTTGGTTACCGACTGCTAAGCATAGTTAGACATTTATATTCATGCTCTTATTTTGAAATGTGTGAAGACTATTTCCTCTAAAGTTATCCACCTGTTAGAGAAGCACCAAGTGATGTTTTTAGTATCTAGAATCATAATAACATGGTTGAAATTAGCATTTATTTTATTTAGCTTCTGCTAAATGCCATGTTTGTGTTGCACTTTAGCGTTAGCATTAGCTAGTGTTTTAAAAACAATGCAAGTTTCTCTATTTAGTTATATAATCTAGTTTAATAATCAGATCATCTGTCTGACTATTTCTTAATTTCTTTCACATCAAATGATTAGTTTTGACGTACAACATCACTAGCTTGACTTTAATTACTTTGTTAATTTTTTAAAATATTTTGGCTTCTTCTAATTATAAATCTAGTCTCGCTGTTTAGGTTCAGAACATAAAAACTGTTTTTCTTTTAGTAAAAAATAGCAACGAAAATAAAAACTTGCAATGACGGCCTTGTCCAAATTTGGTAAAATATTTAAAGTGAAACGTTTAAGTTTTTTTTTTTGCTGATTTCTGAGCAACAGGGATTGTTTGAGCTGTTTGCACAAAATTCTCAAACTATTGTGTAAACGGTGATATGAACAGAGGTAATCCCAGATATAAATGCCTCCAGCAATCGAATACAGAGATAAAACATTAAACGATCACTTGCCTGGTTGTTCTCTTTGGTCTGAAATGTTTTCATGGTTGGTTTATTTCTCTGCCTGGCTGACGTTCAGCAGCAGCGTATTCCCCGCCACACACGGGGGGATCCGCGCCGCTGCTCCTAAATGAACAATTTTCCTCCAGAGACATCAGCAGCTTCCGCGCATGATGCTCCGTTTCTCATACGCTGACAAGCAGGCGAGAGAAAAAGAAATAAACAAAAAGCAAAAGAAAAAAGGCACTTTGTCGATTACATAACGAGTCCGACTCTCTGTGGTTCTACTGAGGGAATCCATGTGTGGGAAGCAAACCTCCATCCGCAGGTGCAAATGTCTGTTGAATGCATCTCACCCCCCCTCTGTGGTAAAAACAATAACCGGCGACGGATAGAGCATCTTCCCCCGCTGCAGCCCCCAACGACGAGCCGGTGGGAATGATCCAGCCTCTCCGGATCCGACTCTTCCTCCCCATGAGGTCGAGTTTTATCCTCAAACCGCTGGATGGAGCAGAGAGGAGGAGGGGAGATCCCCGCTCCTCCGCGCTGGGAGAACACGCTTTATTCCAGCAAATCCCGCTCATCCTGCGTTTTTTTATTAATAAATACAGTAACTGCTGAGAAGCAGCAACGTTCACGCAGAATAACAATGTGCCAACAGCAAAACAAATCATCTGTTGTGTAAAATCTGCTCCATGCACCCCAGCTTAAAAAAACCCACAATCAGCAACGCAAAACGTTAAAATGACAGAAAACAGGAAATAAATCGCATGAAACATCCAAAAGAGGGGAAATGTAATCAGGTTTTAACAGCTCTGATTTCACACGCTGCTGATTGTGTAATCTCTTTTTGTCTCCTTGGAAACTGCATTTCATGAGGTTTTAGTTTCAGTCTGCTGTTTGATATGAACATCTGAGTGATAAAAATATGAAGAGGAGAGGAAATCATCAGCAGGCAGGAAAAAAGTTTCCTAAAAACTTAAAGCAAATGATCTACTCATTAAAATCTACTTAAATAGGTGTTTTATGTATTTTTCAGGTGCCTTTTTAAAGCACAATCAAGTGTCAATCTTTCCTTCAGTTGTTATGAAAATGCTACATTTATATCAAATATAACTTGAAAGAAATTTGACTCACAATTTGACGCATTGAAATTGGCCTCTGTCTCTTTAAGCCCTGAATCCTTTGGACACCGGCAACTTTTTTAAAAAGCAACAAACAACAAATCTAACAACTTTTCTTTTTTCTTTTTTTTTTACCAAAGACAAACTAGTGACAAAATCCAGTGCCTTTGTTAAAAACCTATTTGCAATAAATCCAGCAACTTTGTTTTAAAAAGTGACTGCTGATAAAAGCAGCTACTGATCAATTTTGCTACATTTTTTCAGAAAAAGCAACAAATTTAACCATCTTTTTTACAAAAGTGACAAATTTAGCGACTTTTTAAAAATAAAATGCGACTAGCAACAACCAATAGGAAAATCCAACTGCAGTAGCCTCTGTTCAACCCAAAGAGGGCAGCACTGAGACAGTTTTAGGTAACATATTGCAGAATTAAGCAAATTTACACAAAAGAAATCTCAAGATTTGCACAGAAACATAAAGATAGAACCTTTAAGAAACTATTTAAACAGTTTATCTGCAAAAAGAAAGTTGATTTGGGGTTTAGTTACTCTAACTGTGGCAACAAAAACTGAAACTAAAGCAATCTGTGACGAGGAAAAATCACTTTAACAGGTTTGCATCACTTTCTTTATTAGAACAGAAATTTTTTAAATCCTATTGCAAAGCAATGCCAGGATGGAAACCTTTGTTCTCCAGTCCATTTGTAGCCTGATTAATAATGACCTTTTTCACCCTTTGTGATTTATCCTCTAATTAAGGTGGATCAGCCCCTGTTGATTCACTGATTGCATCAGAGATCAGAGCGGGGATTTCCAGAGAGTAACTCAGGTTCCACCTGTTCGCTCCTGGACAACCCGGCGGGGAAAACATGCAGACGATTCGCTCACACTCGCCGACTACGTCCAACCCTCCAAATATAGCCCAACGCCCAACAGGATAATCACCCCACATGCTCCAGATGGGCCGTTTTCCTTTCTCTCATCCCTTCACCTTATGACACTTCTCAGCATTACAACCTGATTTTTGGCTTAAAAAACTCAGAAATTAGTTATAGAGCTGGGATTTTTCCTAAATTAGAATTTATTGTTTCAACTTTCAGTCGGATTTGCTGAAAAGTTGTGAAAAATGTCCAAGAAATTGTATAAAAATAGCTTAAAAACATAGGAAAACACCTCCACTTTACAACTTTTGATTGATTTGTTAGCATAAATAAGCAGCAGAATCCTGCACAGGTAAAAACAGAGTTTATACGAGACTTTTTTGTGATTTTAGTCGAGGAAAGACACGTCGTGTGGATGATCTGAGGGAGCTCAGAGGCTCGGAGCGAAACACGTTGGCTAATATTAGCAGTGATGTCTTGCTGTGTAACAGGAGAGACGCTGGGCCTGCTAGCATCACAAAAATCTGAGGCCAGGCACATTCCTCTGTATAAATAACCGGGGGGTCGGAGGAGAAGAGGGCGGACAGAGAGACGTTCAGAGAGAGAGACGCGGCTTCGCTGAGTGATGGGACAGCTGGAGCCAGCCGAGGATCCAGGAGTTTGAATCAAACTGAGCTGCTGTGAAGCTGAAATTCAAGGTTCCTCTTTGCTGTGGCGAGTTTTAAACATCGAAGGTGGGAAAGTTCAACCCAAACGATTGACTCTGAAAACAGCAGCAGCCTGTTTTCTTTGCTTCTGGCTTTTTACGGGAGGAAAATAAAAGAAAGACGGCTCTGATTAGTTGCTGTGGTTTGTCTTTTAAAACGTGTTTGGTTCAGTAACTGAACATTTTTTATATTTTTTTTTATTGTTTTTTTGTTTTTGTAACAGGAAGGCTGATACATCACAAAAATAAGACATTTGACCCATAAATATTAAAAATGTGACTTTTATCTGCTAGATCTGTTTACCTACAATGAAATAACACTGATTTATAACTTAAATTTAGGAGCTTTTTTTGCTTAAATGATTCATAGGTTAGCATTAGTTAGCTTAGCATAACTAAACTATTTAAAATAAAAAGAGTGCTGCTCATTTTACTGTAATTTTTTACATTTTTAGTCATTTTCCAGCCAATTTTGGAGTTTGAAGATGTTAAAATTAAATTCACATTCTATAATATGTTCTACTGTGATAACATTTAATTATATGACAGCAATAAATAATATTTACCAGCAGGAGGTCTCTCAAGAGTTACTTTTATTTGGTCATAACCTGTTAGATTTCATAACACCAATCAGTGGAAATGAAGTTTCATATAAAATTCAGTGAATACAGGCAGGATTTAAGGATTGTTTATTATTTATCTCCAACATTTATCAAAGTAACCAATTTATTGTATTAAACTGGTCAGTTGACCAGTTTAATGAATTAAATGTTTAAAAACATTTGGACTCGTTTTTCTGAGACTGAGCTTTCAAAATTAGGATTTTTAAGATTAGGTTGTGAAATATTTTGTTTTTTTAAGCATAAGATATTATTGTTCAAATATAAAAAAGCAACTCTGTAGAACAGCTGACGCATGAACAGAGAATCGAGGCGAAGCTTAGCAGGAAAATCTGGTTTTCTGATCAGAAACACTGAAAAACGGCGAGTAGCTTTGGATCAATCAGCTGTTTAAGAAATTATTTATTCCCAGAAAGAATCACAGAAATCAAACCTTTCCACTGCATGCTCACGTCACGCAAAGATGCATCTGACACCAAAAAAACATGCAAAACTGAATCTGGGTTTAGATTTGAAAAGGAAAAATAAACCTGATTCTGGAGAGAAAGGGAGTCAACATAGATACTTTCTCTGATTTAGATAAAGGTTGTTTTTTTATGATACAATTATTAAATGTTTCCAGTAATGATTTATGTTTACAGCTAAAATCTCCCAATTATTTGCATCCTACAGGCAGCAGGTTGGATCCCAAGGAGTCAAAACTTAGTAGCAATAATTTGGATTATTTAGCCTGAGAGGCGACGAGAACAATAGAGGTTCATTTCAAAATCATATGTTCACCATCTTTAACTATCAAATGTCACAATTACAAACTAAATATCTAGTGATAAGCCAGATATTTAGTTAGCAAGCTAAATATTAGATGCCAAATATTTACTTAGAAGCTACATATCTTACTAAATATTTAGTTAGAAAAATGTTCTGTTTTTTTTTGCTTGGAACCAAATATTTTAAATATGCATATTTAGTTAGAAAGCTAAATAACAAAACAATTATAAATGTACCTCCCAACATCAAGTTACATGTTTAGTTTTAGCAAGCTAACTGTTTAGTTTATCTAGTTTTTATGCTACATATTGAGTTTGAAAGCTAATTATTTAGCCAGCAAGCTAAACTAAGTTTGAATTTATTTAAGTAGGAAGCTACATATTTAGCTAGATCCCATTGAGTTGGAAGCTAAATCTTTAGTTAGCAGGATAAACATTTAGCTTGAAGCTAAATATTTAGTAAGTAGGCTAAATACTTAGGCACTGAATCAACTAAATATGTAGCCTCAATCAAAAATATTTAGCTTTAAGCTAATTATCAAAAATAAATATTTAACTAGAAGCTAACTACTGAATATTTAGCCTGCGAACTAAATGTGTATTTTGGTTAAGTAACCCTGATCATTTCTGGCTCCTAAGTAGGAAATTAGTTGGGATTATTGTGATTATTGACCGGAAGCTGAAACTTTGACTTGTCTGCTAGTTTAGTGAAATCCTTAATAAAGTTCTTATTGTGAATGTTATGGGTATTCTGAGGAATCCTGATTTACGGTCCGTTTAGTACTTTAGTCTGGACATCCATGCTACATCTGTGTAAACTAGAAGAACCGTTACCTTCACCCAGATCCAGGACGGCCAGCACGGCGCTGGTCCGGGCTTCTCCCAGGTGATTGTTGGCGATGCAGGTGTAGAGACCAGCATCGCTGGGCTTGCAGTCCCTAATCCACAGGCCTCCGTACTCCTGGTTCTCCATGTTGAGCAGCTCGTCGTTGTGGTACCAGTACAGGGACGGCTGGGGGTCCCCAACCACGGTCACCTTCAGGCGGATGTCACAGCCAGTTCCCACCGCGGCGTTCCTCATTTTCCGGATGAAAACGGGAGGAGACGGGTCGGGATGGCCGGGGCCCCGGGATTCGGGAACCACCTGCTCCAGGGCCGTTTTGGACCGTTTGGGTGGGATGATGGGACTTTGGGGCGCTGCTGCTTCATCGGCCCCCTTCTTCAGGGTCATCGCTACATCAGCTTTTCTCATGGTTGGACGTGTAGGCGAGTAAATAGTTAGGGCCTAAAATCAACAGGTCCAGTTATAATCCATCCATTTGACTCCAGGCTGAAACATAAAAACTTTAGTAACATCTGTGCAGCTGTTAAATATTCTAAAACTGATGCTATCTGGTGTCGGCTGTCTGAAAAAGGAATTGTTGATGAGCAGGTAATCAGGCAGGACGGAGACAGCGACCACTGCCTGAACAGAGGTATTTTTAGGATAAGACGCACCAGATCATGTTGCATTAACAGCAGATCCTTTGACTTCTCTTGGAACTGACAGCTTTGATTTTCCAACCTCGTTTTTATCCCAATTTTCTCTTTCTCTTGGTTTTACCTCTTCACAGTGGAGTTCCTCCCAAACTAAGGTGGACAAGTCTTCATTGAGATTCCTTGAGATTGGCTTCGTCCAAGGACCAGATCCTACCTGATAAGTTGCACCGTGACCCCCTGCAGTCACCGCTCCTTGTCCCGTAAGTTAAATCAGCCCACTCATGATTTCCCCCTACCGTTGCCAGTCAGTCTGGAGGGGGAAATGACGGTCGGAGCCCCGCGAACCGCACAGCGACAGCTGCTTGGTCCGTCTGCCCACTCAAAGCAAGGCTCCCGCCCTCAGCGTCATTTTTAGCCAGCCTGAGGTCAGAAGAACATGGTGCAACACTTTGGGGCATGCTGGAGAGAGTGGAGAGTGGCTACAATTTGGGTTATTTATCCTGTCATAAGAGAAAAATGGGAGTTCAATTTTCAAAGTCATAATTTATAAATGTCAGCTTTAAACTAAATGTTTAAATAGCATGCTGGACAGTTAGTTATCAAGCTAAACTTAGCTCCAAACTAAGTATTTAGTTAGCAAGCTACATTTCAGCACCAAACTAAATGTTCAGTTTGAAAGCTAACCATTTACCTCAAAAACTAGATATTTATGAGCTAATTAAATATTTAGCTAGCTCAGAGTCAGCTAAATAATTAACTCCAGACTAAATATTTAGCTAGTTAAGAGCTAGCTATATATAAATATACTGCTAGCTAAATATTTCTTTAGCTAGCTAATTTTTATATTTTATCAAAATTAGCTTGATTACTGAACATAGTTACCTTACCTTTAGCTCCTAAGTAGTTAGCTAAATTTTAGCTCCAAGCTAAGTAATTAGCTAGCTAACTATTTAGCACCAAATATAACTTGATATTTAGATCTGAGATCTTTAAATATTTAGCTATCTCAGAGTTAGCTAAATATTTAGCTCCAAATTTAATATTAGCTAACAAGCTACGTTATATATTTAACTACAAACTGAAAATTTAGTTATGAAGCTAATTTTAGCTCCAAACTAATTATTTGGTTAGCAGGCTGAGTATTTAGCTAAAAAGTTTTTATTGGAGCAAGCTAACTCTTTAGCTCCAAGCTAGATATTTGGCTCTGAGCTAATTAAATATCTAACTAGCTCAGAGTTAGCTAAATTGTTTATTTGTATACCCATTAGGGTTAAATATTTTGCTTGCTAACTAAGTATGTAGTTTGGAGTCAAATAGTATCCTATTTTTAAAGCTTCAAAAGCATGACTCCCATTTTTCTTGCCTGCATTGAGACTTTAAACTGCAGATTTGGTGGTTTGTCAGAAGGTGGCAGTGTGACTGTTTCTACAATTACACAGTTCACTCAGACTCAGAGGGTGGACAAAACAAACATTTCCTTTGTTGCATTAAAAGCAACGTCGGTTTCACATCTCAAGGATCAGTTAAAGGTGACGAGGAGAGAAAAAAGCATGTTGACATCTGACTGCGCTGTAATTGTCTTGCATCAGAAATTGCAACTTCTGTTTTTGGTTTCCTCACTAACCAATAAAAATAACAGCTGATCGATGATGTGACTCAGAGCTGCTTTTGTTAATCACATGACAAGAAACTGAGTCCTTGTTTCAACTTTAATGAAGTTTCTTGGCCGTACAGAAATTAGATTTTTAATATGTACAATACAACAAGCTAGCTTCATTTGAAACTATTAAATAATAACAGCAGATAAAAAATATTTTTATATTTACACAAAAAACAGATTCATAAAAGACCAACATCTATTTCACAGTTTCTTGTGCATCTGTTGGTGTTTCTTTTTTAGCATTTTGTCTGTCTAGACATTGTGATGCTGAAAGCTAGTTATGAAATATTTTCACAACTTACCCTAAATGTTGACAGATCTGGTTTTCCCACCTTTCACTAAGATATAATTCCGCTAAAATAAAAACAGAGGCAACACAAATGCATAGCTGAGTAAAAATCAGTGTACCAAAACTTTGCCCAACACACCTGCATTTTTTAAAATACATTTCATATGTTTTTTTTTAAGAAATTGATTTGTAAAAATGTTTCTATAATCTGATTTTGTAGTGGTGTTATTTTAAATTTAAATTTTGTATGTGTCTGATGATGTCATTTTTAAATAATTAGATCAGTTAGTCGTATCTGAGTAATTGATAAACTTAGAGCATGTTTTTGTTATTCTTTAATTTTCTCATTTATTCACATCAATGTTTTCATTTGTCCTTAAAATAAAAGGATTTTCACCTAAATTCATATTTTTGTGTAATGATATGATTTTAAAAAAATACTAAATCAGATTTTTTGATCCATTACTCAGTCACAATTTTACCAAATAGATTTTTATTTTTGCTTGAGTAATTTCTTGGACGGTTACTTTTACTTTTACTTGAGTAAAGAAATGTTGAAGTAGTGCTGATGTTATTTGAGTTTAATTTTTGGTACTTTTACCCACTTCTGCACAAATGTTCCCAGCTTAAGTTAAGGAAGCCTTTCTTCTGGTAGCATAAATACAATGAAATGTACATCAACACATAGGAAACTTATTTACAAAAGGCAAAGAAGTTTTAAAGGCAACTAGAAGTAAATAAATTTGTAGAAAGTCCGGCAAATATTTGGAGTTAAAGCTTCACTTGGTAATTTTTATAAAAAATAAGTTTTTTATATATTGGTTAAAGTTATTGTGATGTCATGACAGTTTGTTATGAGACAGATAATGTGTGAAAAAATGGAAATGTCTTCCCACTTCTAACTGTAGAAATACATCTCTCAGTCAACAACCAATCAGAGCCAAGAGGAGGGTCTTAGCACTGTTAATCACTCTCATATACACTACTCACATCCTTTTCCCACTTGCTCTCTGCTATGCTACAGCTGGTTAATCAGATACAAAGCTATTTACAAATGCTAACTAGTCTTAGCCTTCCGTAGCTTCAGCCAAGAAGGCTAAGGCTAGTTAGCACAGCCACTGACAATGGCAGATAAACCGTGTTTATGTAACGGTAACTTGTTTCTCCTCCATTAGCACGCTGATCAAAACATACACGAGCTTGATTGTCAGCGCTAAGACTCTTCTCTTGGCTCTGATTGTTTATTTTGGACTGATAGCAGTGCATTGTTTTCAGATGGCAATAGTAGTTCAGGGAGGAGATGGAGAAGATTGATAACAGCGCGTACACGAGGTTGATTGACAGCGCTAAGACCCGCGTCCTGACTCTGATTGGCTGTTTTTGGTCAGCAGTAGTAGCTGAGGGAGGTCGAGAAGGAACTTGACTTATTCACAGATTATCTGTCAACATGGTGAAGGTTTCAACAGATATGTAAAAAACACTTTTGTAAAAGTTTCATCCTGCAGTTCAAAGTAACATTTTCACATGACTGTTGATGTGATTTCCGATGATATGGAGGACCTGCTGGCTCTGGAGATCGACGCCCGCTCCAACAGTCCCATCTTCCTCATTTTCTGCAGCAGCTTCTTCCTGAACTTCTCCCCAACAAACGCGTACAGCACCGGGTTGACGCAGCTGTGCAGCAGCCCCAGGCTCTGCGTGGCAAACATGGCCTGGTCCACCGCCGTCCTCTCCTGGCACCCGTACTCCACAATCTTCAGTCGGAAGAAGGTGTCCGCCATCACCGCCAGGTGGTACGGCGTCCAGCAGAGCAGGAAGGCGACCACCACGCATATGATGACCCTCATGGCGCGCTGCCGCTGGAAGCCGCCGCGGACGTGGAGGAGCCGCTGGATGGTCACCCCATAGCAGGGCAGCATGACGGCCAACGGGATAACGAACCCCAGGAGGTGGCGGAGGACTCTGGTGGCCAGCCGCCACTCGTCGGCGCTGCTGGGGTTGTACTGCACTGCGCAAACCATCTGGGTTGTATTTCGGGAAGGGAATGCGGAGCTGAAGAACCCCGGTAGGGACAGCAACCCACCAACAACCCAAACCACGACGCAGATAACCCAACTGCACACCTGGCGGTTTGCGCGGCGGGCCTCCATCGCCCGCACTATGACCATGTACCGGTCCATGCTGATGCAGGTCAGGAACAGGATGCTGGAGTAGAAGCTCAGCTCCTGCAGGACTGTGACGATTTTACACATGAGATCCCCAAACACCCAGCCGGAGGTGACGGAGGTGGCCCAGAAGGGCAGGGTGAAGGCCAGCAGGAGGTCCGCGACCGCCAGGTGGAGCAGGTAGAGGTCAGAGGGGGTCAGCGCCTGCTTGCTCAGCCCGATCACCAACCCCACCACCAGATTCCCCGGAATGGCCAACAGGAAGACGAAGACGTAAAACAAGCAGGCGATCAGCATCATGACCTCCGGGAACCGGAAGTTGTCGCAGGGTTCGGTCGCCGGGTTCAGGATGAACTCCGTGTAGTTGTAGGTGAAGTTCAACTCTTCGTAGATAGAGCTGAAGTCGTCAACAAATGACGACATGTTTGGATCTGAGGGCAGAAATTAAAAACCTTCAGTGCATGTTCAGCTTTGGTATCAGTTCAGTGAAGAATGTAAATAATTAATTAACTTATGATTACTTCCAATCAATTAACTAATTACAATGGTAAATTAGGATCAAACTAAGTAAAAAGTTTAAAAATTTGAAATGATGAGAATAAAGTCGAAATAATACAAATACATAAAATGAGAAAAAGGTCATAATATTATGAGAATGAACTCATATGAAAATAAAGTCATAGTATTTGGAGAATAAAGTCGTACAAGAATAAAGACAAAATTTTACAAGAAGTTGCAATAATATAAAAATAGTCATAATATTATGATAATAAAGTTTTACAAGAATAAAGCCATATTTTAAAAATAAAGTTGTAATAATGGGATTTTCTCATAATGCTGCAACCTTAATCTCTTAATGTCATGTCTTTATTCTCGTAATTTAATTTCTTTTATTTTCTAAACTTTACGTAACACTAATAAAGTCTACTTAAACACTTTTGTGTTGTAGTTTGGCCGCCATCCAGCAGATGGCGCCGACGATCACCCTTAAACGGAGCCATTTGATACAGAAACAAAGATGGCGGCCGGGCCATAACGGGAAAACGATACAAAATCCACTTTATCCGGTTCAGTTTTGAAATATAAACTAGACAAACTCCTGAAGTTTTACCATTAATGGCGCTCCTAAAACAGAAAGATCAACTTTATCAAACAAAAATTACTAATATTCTACAAAGGTGAGGATGTGATAGTAAAGCATAACGCAGAAAAAAATGAGGCTACTTCTGTATGAACGTTCTCATCTTTTCTTTTCCTATTCAGAAACTGAATACATTCCTGTTTTGCTTAAATTTTAAAATATGTCTGTGCTTAATAATGTGACAAAACCACAATTTTATGTTTATTCAGTCAGTATTTAATGCAGCTGACACAAAATAATGTGAAAATTGTATTATTTTTTAATTTAATTTACCATATTATGAAAAATGTAGCCCTTTATGAAAGAATGCCTACCCTCTGTAAAACTCAGTTTTCTTAATAAAATGGCCACTCATCAGTTAATCAATCTGATTAATTAACCTTAGATTAACTAATTAAATGATTACCTCAACTGAAGATGAAATAAGTACTCACCAGTAAACATGGTGTCTTGGCTGCAGAAAGGCTCCAAATATGTCACAACTGGACAGGAGACGAAGTTTGTATCTGTCGACTCTCCTCCCATCAAACTCACCTTCCTGTTTCTCATAATTTGATTTGCTCAACACTCCTGACTGGGAAGTGTCTACCTCTGTGGCAATACTGAATATATTATACCTTCTTCAATAAATCAGGCAAATAAAGGTTTATTTTGTTGGGAAGTAGATAAAAGTGTGTAATGTAAGAAAAATACAATAAATTGGATTAAATTAAATCTGAAATCTGAAAAGAAGTGGTGGGAGTTTATGCTGAAATATAAAATAAAGTCATGCTTAGAGAAGAATGATCTCACTTTAATGAGTTATGAATATGAGTTAAAGAGAAACACCTGATGTGAGGAGCAGCTGATTTAGTGACGTGTGATTCAGCGGTTTTTCAAAACAGATTTATCGGAGGGGACTTCGCTCCCAGTCGGAGAGGAAGTCCCCGGCTCATGACATGTGTCTTTGTTGACACACGAGTTCATCACATTTCCTGCCGCACTTCTCATGTGTTTCAGCTCACAGTGTCACAAGTGTTGACAAAAAAGCAAAACAAAACCCAAAATGAGGCTAAACTTTTACAAGCATAAAACCTGACAATCAGACGGACGTTTATGCATTTTAATTAGATTTATATTGAGAAATGACACTGAAAGCAGGTCCAGATGTGAGGAAATGCATGAAAGAAAATAAGCCAAATATTTGTTTGTATTTCAGAAACTAAAGTGTGGAAGCTGTTCAGAGAAACTCTGGTAGTTGATTTAAAAGTAGAAACTTCTGTTTTTCCTTTAACATCAGGAACTGGTTTCACAGTGAGAGCGGCTTTTCTTTAACACTCCAGTTCAAGTTGTGAAATATCCTGCAGGATTTTACACAACCTGCATCTAATTTACATCATGAATGAGATCAAAAGTATTTTATAAGCTGGCCTTCAGAGGACTGAGTTCATACTTTAGCATATTTTACTGTAGTAAAAATAAAAAGCAGCCATATAAGCCATATTATTCATCTACGAATAAAAAGTATTTGGCAAAAAGGCAACTGAGAAATGGATCATAACGTTTGATTTAGTATTTTTAAAAATGATGTCATTACACAAAAACAAAACTTTAAACACTAAAATGAAAACATTAATACAAATAATACTGTTCAAAATAAAAAATGTAAGCAGAACTTCCACCAATGTTTTCAGTATAAACTTTATGAAAATGATACTTACAGTAGATAATGTTCATTCAGTTCAAGTCTGAACAAGATGTTCAGTTTCCTCACTTGATCTCCAAATGGAACATCAGGCTCTGCAGACAGAAATTAACATTAGAACAAAGTTTGTAGTGATTCTTCAGAATAGCAAAGTGCAGTAAAACTATTTCCAAACGTTTTCCAAAATGTAACTAAAGTAAAGATTAGCTACTCACCTCTGATGCTAATGACACCATATTTTCTCTAATCACAACCTTAAAAGTTCAAACATGTCTGCTCTCTGATGGCCACTCAAATGATGTTTAGCTTAACTAAATGTGTAGATTGCTAACTAAATGTTTAGCTCTACTTAGTTTGAAGCTAAATGATTAGCTTGCATACTCAACATTTAACTCAGTATTTAGTTTGAAGCCCAGTATTTAGCTGTTTAATAAGTGAGCTAAATATTTAGCTTGCTCAGTAAATATCTGGCTGACTAGTTTAAAGGAAACTATTTAGTTTGCAAGCTAAATATTAAACTCACTATTTAGTTAGGCTAAATATTTATCTCCAAACTAAATTTCTAATTTGGTTAGTTAGCTTATTGGAAGCTAACTATACATCTTTAAATTCTCAGCAACAAGACCACTTCAAGACTTTTGCTTTAATGAACTTAAACTAACAGGTTTGCCTGAATCTGGATGTTTGTGGTCATTTCCTGTAAAACCAAAATAAAACCAAAATAAAAGCAAGTTTGTGCTGTACAGAAAGTCTTATTTTAGGAAACATTTCTGATCACCATCATGCCTTTGGGCCGGATTCTTGGCCCACGCACCTGATATTGGATTAAAATTAAAGTTCCACTGTACAATTCCAGTTTTTAATGATCGTTAGATCTTCGTCCCAAAACAAGATTTTAGATAATTATGGAGCAGTTATACAAGTAATCATAAGAAATTGGTGTGTTTATTGCACATTTTAAATTTTACTAAGTAACTATGGTGTTTACCTTTTAAATTTGTGTTTTTTGGGCACTCAGGTTTTGTAAGCAGCTTAAACTTGGAGAAAGTGTGTGTGAGATTACAGAGGCTCAGAGGGGGAAGCGACGCTCAGAGGGACAAAAGGTTTAGGTGCTTGGTGCAACAAAGGATGTGAGGAAACTTGGGGTTAATGTTAAGCAACGTGTTGCTGCAAAATGGAGCACTTGTTGACAGAGAAAAACAACTAAAAGAGGGGGAAATAAAAAAATAAAAAAAACATGTTCTTGACACTAGATGGTGCTGAAGAGTTGAAACTGAGAAAGTTTATTTGTGGCACTTTGGTGGCCGGAAACATACAGACGTTTGACCAACAACATTTTATTGGTGAAAAACAAAGTATTTAACTGCAAGCTGTGAAAACCAGACGCCATTAGAGTCAGTGAACCAAACATGTCCAGGTTGGACACCAAAAGCTTCTGGAGCCAGAAAGAAATCCAAATATGGCAGCATAATTAAGATTTACTTGAACCGTTGTGTCTGATCATTGGTCCGTGATAAAAATAGAAAGGTATAGTTCATGGCAAAAAACAAGAAAACCATGGTTTATGGAGAGGAAATAGTCATTCTGTACGGCTATGATTAAAATCTAACAGCTGACGTGTTTTCAGAGTCACTTCAGATATGGTTGAATGCATTCTCACCCACTTAAGGCCTTTTCCACTTGGAGAAAATAAAGAGGGAACACCTTTTCCTGACTTAAATCACAGCCAAGCTTCAACATAAATTAAGAGAAGAAAGTGCATCAAGTGTTCAAGTAGGATGTGTTCTTTGAAAGAAGGAGGGAGGGAGAGATAATACTGGATAACTACCGTCAGGTCTCCATCCAAGATGGCCGCTGTCATGGCTCTGGCGCTTAATCACTAAGACAAAATGATGCGTCTGACTACCGTAGGCTGTATAAAACCATTCATTATTGGGAAGGCCGTCACCGGCGGGGGGAGGAGCCAGGACCAAACCAATCGCTTTCATCTCTTGGCACGTCGCGGATCCCTGCCGTTGCTAATGGTGACAGAGGACTTTGTAGTCGTCGGGGGTCCGCTGGCGTTGACGGGCGGCGCGCCGTTGCCCGCCGTCGACCGTCCATTAGAACGACCGGCGTTGCCGAACGTTGGGTCGCGGGGAGCGCCGGGGGTCGGGTTGTTGGCAAACGGCGGCATGGCGCCGTTACCTGTGGGAGAAAAAACCAAAAATGACTGAAACTTGAGAAATTACAGAAATTCAGGGTAAAAGCAAATAAAAGCGGGAGTTACAAACCAATCTCACTGCTTTACAAGTCAATTTACTACGTTATTAAAATGATATTTAGAGTTTTCCTGGAGGTCATTTTAAAAAGAAAAACCCAAAATAAGCCAAACCCACTGACCTGGTGGAGCAGCGGTACCTGAATTCTGATTAGGCGGAGAGTTTCCTCTCTGGTTCTGGTCAGGCTTTCCCTGTTTGGAGGACAAAATGTTAGACATCTCAAAGTTACTGAAAATATTTAAATATTACAATAATCTATATAATTTACAGAATATTCACTGAAACGCAAAGCATCCTGGGAGAGGAAAAGCTTTAGCTGCTCAACCTCACACCTAGCTAGGAAAGTTGGTGGAATCAACCAACTCTCACTCTGTGGTTGCCTAGCAACAACCTGCTGGGTAACTGGACCAGCAGCAGTTTCAAGTTCCCCCAGCGTGTCTCCTAACCGCTTAGAAATAATAAAAAAAACAACGTAGTGGAGAGAAACTGGATAAGACAGGAAAGGCCATGTCACTGGTTTGGCTGCAATTCAGATATTTAAAAAAAATTACTAATCAATAATTATAAATATTGACTGATATGAAACATTTATATCATGATACGTTTTCAGCCATATTGTCCAGCCCTGCAGATTGTTGTGTTTTAGTTACTCAGAACCAAAAAGTCTCACATTTAAAAATAAGAATAAGATCAAAGTCAGCGTAGCGTGACCTGTAGGAGGTTTCTGGGCGGACGGGTCGGTACTCACAGACTTGTTCTGCTGGTTAGCCTGCGCTAGCAGCTCTGGGTTTGGTTCGCTGAAGTTGGGCACCTCGGAGTAGACCATGCAAAACCTGGGAAAGAAAAACTGACTTAAACTAAAAATCAAACAAAAACTCTCCAAAACTGAATTAACCAAGTTCATTTGTACAGCGCATTCAGAATGGTTTATATCATAAAAACAGAAGAATAAGAAATCATAAACAACGTACAGAGAAACCAGCGACAAACATTCTGATGAGTGCAAATACTCAGGGAAACGTTTTATAAGCCATGAACTTTAAACAATCAGTATATCCAGGTAAATTGGAGTGGTTTGCCAAATAGCAACTCTTGTGTATTTAATGTCTTATAGTTGCTTAATAACTGTTTATTATATTATATTTATAAAAGAGAAAGTGTAAATATGTTTCATACTAATGAACATAACCCCGTAATTTGTGTATGTGTCCATTTTCCCACCATGTGTATATATTGTATTTATATTTTGTGTTCATTTTGTAAAGATTTTTATATTTATTCTGTCAAATATTCCAATATTTGACAGACCAATATTTTGTAATTTTTGTCCACAACCACAGATGCAAATGTATTGCAGGCGGTAGTAATTCAGGAGCCTTTAAAACCGGTTAGCAATAATTGATTTTTGTGTACTTTTATGCACAAACTTTGAAAAAGATATTGCTGACCAACATCCTGAAGCTAATCGAGAGTGACGGCTAACATTAACATTGCAACATTACATAATATCTCCTAGTCTTAAAACAATGCAAATGGGTTTAATGTTCATTTTGGTTTCATAAATGTCAGATACATGGTGATAAAATCCTTTAGTTTCACACACAATTCAATTGTACATTATCCAGGAATAATTTTGAGATAGTAAGGAAATGGCAAAGGGGCTAAAACACACTCAATTTTGTGTTTATTAATAAACAATCTGCAGAGAAGACCATCAGGGCTGAACTTCTAATGTCTGATAAAAGGAAGCAAACATATCTGCAGACCCCACACATGATGGACACGAACTGTACGGACATCTTAATGCCTGACTGGTTGACTATTCTGATGTGAAATAAAGCAGAGTAGTAGCTGAAGAAGAAGAACGGTGATGTGAATGAAAAGCAATACCAGCCACTTTTTTTGATATTTAATGACATTTTAATGGAGATACTCACTCTCCAATCTTCTGAAGATCCCCCCCTCTTCCAGTGTAAAGGGTCAGGCATCCTTTCCATATGGATGCATACCTTCAAAACAAAACATTAATCATCTGTAGACAGTTCAATTAATTTAAGCAACGCAGCTTCAGAGACAGACCTACCCTCTGGTGAGTTTGATGATGTCTCCAGGCTGGATGAGACTCCCCAGTTCGTCCCACACCGAGATGGCGATGCTCCCGCTCTTATCCGCCACCTTACAGGACCTCACCTCATGGCCGTCTTTCGTTTTGGTCACTCGACCTGAGAGAAGATTTAATTTAAAAAACTATTAAAAAGTCAGAAGTCAATGGTAGCCAGCAGAGCTCCCGGTACTGTGACCGAGTTCTAGCTCGGTCCCTTTAAGAGACACAAACCCCAGTGGACGTGGGGACAGAGGGGGCTGCTTTAGCCTCACAACTCACCGATCTCCAACACGATGAACACAATATTCAGGTTCTTAGAGCCCGGTTTCACGTCCTTAATCAGGAACAAGGCCTCATTAGAAGGTGCTGCCATCATTGGCTAGCCTCTGTTAGCTTCCTCTCTCTCTCCTTCGGTTTGCCTTTCAGCCGTTACTGTTAGCCTTAGCGGTGCTAGTTAGCCTGCTAGTCGCAGCCCTGTTCCATAAAAATAAACGGCTTTAAACTGCCCCTAACTTTTCAGATTCGGGACGGTTCTATGCTTCCATTCAGAGTTACGCGGTTAATGAGCCCATAAATAACACCAGTTGGTGATTGCCGTCCCCAGCAGCACCAGTTGTTAGCGGAATGCTTGTTAGCTCGCAGTTAACTAGCTACCTTCGGCTAGTTTCAGGATGCATTATATGAGCCGTTCTGTCCCGACTATCGCCATAATAACGGTTTCATTCTTCACATAACACCAGCTAAAATGCTAAACACGTATTAATAAGATATTAATGTATCAGTTTTATGAGGCTGGAGTGTCTAAAATACCCCCCGCAGGCAGAAGAAGCTTAAGTTAGAAAGATTTTAACCCCAGCCTGCTGCCAGAGTGAGGAAACACCATCTCTGACCCTGAACCGCTTATACAGCTGCCCTGATGCTTTGTGTGGCTCAGATTATATGGAGCTATTTCAGCTTTGTTAACCGTAGGCTGACCTGATGCTTTGCTATAACTCTAACCGAGTTAAATTACTCCTGAAAGCTCGGGATTATAGTGTTCTGGATGTTAGCCCCTCCTGGGCCGAACTAACAAAGCTAACTATTAAAAGCCTGAGCCAGCTGCTTACAGTACCGACTTTTCTCTCCCTTCTATAATGCCCCAAAAACTACGTTACCGTGCTCTGCCGGTGACTTTTTATACCGCTTGGACTGTACCATTATCCACTTAACAGGAGGGGGTTCAGTTCACCCGCACCGCAGCCCCACATGAGTTCAAGAGGCGTGACGCTCTTAGGCATAGACATGAATACGCTCTTGGGGATGTACGTCAACATGGCCGTCATATGTAAAGTGGCATTTGTAGCGACACAGGCAGAGGAACGTATTTTTATGTTTCGTTAAAACAAAACGTATTTTCTCGTTTTCATGACATAAAAATACGTTTCTCTGACAAAGGCATGAATGAGCTCCATTTGTTTCTTCAGTTCCCAAATATCTCGCGAGGTGTTGCCATTTAACTGTTACAAGCTTAGTTTAAACGAGCTAATATTTTCGTTTTAATTAAAATAAATAGTTTTATAACAATACTTAACACTGGTTATAGCAAGTTTTATATTTCGTCAAAATAGGAAGATAGTAAATAATTTGAAAATAGTGTGTTTATTATCACTATTTCACTATATATCACTCTAAAGTTATTTAAATGTATCACTGCATATAAAAATGGTTCATTCTTGTTTCGAAACAGGTTTATATTTGTAGTCAAGCAAATCTTGCCACTCACAGTAGGGTCACAGTTTTGTGTACTCCGGGTTTCAACGCGAGAAAAGGATGCGAGATTTCAGCATGAGGAATCTTTATTAACGTTGTAATCACGGTTACTCTCTAAAACAGCGCAGTAATGAGTTTAATCATTCGGGTGAGTTAATAAGCCAGAATGTGTTGTGAAAGCTTGTTGCAATTTAAATCCGACCGGAAAATCAAAAAGTTTATCGTCACGAACAGGATTCGAACCTGTGCGGGGAAACCCCATTGGATTTCGAGTCCAACGCCTTAACCTCTCGGCCACCGTGACAGTACATCCTATGGGCGTACGAGCCGGATATATCTACGTTACCAGTTACTGGAATATAAGTGTGACTGGGATTGTTGTTTAATTGTGTGTGTAAATTCACTCGTTTCTAGCATTTACACAAATATTGGCGAGGTGTAACGTAAGATGCGTAAGATGTAATGGGGTATTTCAAACACTAGAGGGAGACAAACACCATCCGAACGACGTCTATGTTGGGTAGAAAACGTTCACACGTTATTGTGTTTTTCCGCGTTGCAATCATAAACTTCAACGTGTTTTATGGGGGTTTTATACACCAAGCTATTGGGAAAAGGAAGGAAGACATGTGGTTTTCAGTACTTTGTACAAATAATTTCAAATGCCGTTACAACTACGATTTCAAATTAGATAAAAAAAAAGAATTTTCAAGCCTTTTCACAGATTCTCAACCAGATTTAGAGTCTAATTAACACATATACTTGAATCTAAACCATCCCGTTGCAGATGTGGCTGCAATGTTGGCACAGTTGTCCTGCCAGCAGATGAATCTCCACTCCAGTCTCAAGTGAATAACAAACTTTCTTTCAGGAATATTTAGTTCAAATCAACTCCACCTTCCTTGATCCGACTGAAGAAAAGTATAACTTATCATAACATTGCCACCGCCATGCTTCACTGTGGACATGGTGTTCAGGGTGATGTGGCGTGTTAATTTTCCTCCGTATGTAGGAGTTTTAATGTTCATTTAATGAGAAACTGGCAAACCATGAATGATTAATGCTGTATAAGGACCAACTACTCATAATCCATCCATCCATCCATCCATCCATCCATCCATCCATCCATCCATCCATCCATCCATCCATCCATTTTCTTACACCCTTGTCCCCAGTGGGGTCGGGAGGTGCTGGTGCCAGCTAACGTTCCGGGTGAGAGGCTACCCATAATAAGCGGGTTAAATGGTCTCAGATAACATCTGAAAGGAGCTGAGAAGAGAGCAAAGATCTGCAGAGTCTTGTCTGTCTCATGTCTTTTTTCCCTGCTCATCTTTCTGGCAGAAGAAAGATGAGCAGAAGAGATGACAGATCGAGTCTTTAATTCCTCATTTGAGAAAAGGAGGGATAAATGTTTGTTCCTCTACATATAAATGCTGCAATTTCTGTCAATAAATGAGAAATTTTGCACTTTGCATGCACCCTGATGTGTGATTTCTGCCTCAGCATAGATATTAAATCATAGAGTCAAGGACTGTCAGGTAGATAATGCAGGATTAGTAATCTGGTTTTGGGCCAAAGGCTGTCAGGCTTGGGGACCAAAATTTTTTTTTTTCTCTAGATATTCTAATATTGCAAGTGGAAGCAACAAATACACTGCAAAAACTCAACATTTTACCAAGTTTTTTTGTGTTTTCTAATGCAAATGTCTTAGTATACTTGAAATAAGAAAAGAAGTAACTTTGTAACAAGATGTAGGAGCCCGTTTGAGTCAATAACTCTGGTTCCACTGGCAGATTGTTCCACTTATAACACGGGAAAATCTCTCATTATAAGTTGAGGGTGTCCAAAGTGTGGCTCAGGGGCCATTTGTGGCCCTAATAACAATTATTTTTGGCCCCTGACTGCAGTTCATGAATGCTACAAATTTGGTTCTTCAGTGGGAACTTTTATATTGTTTTTAGCACAAGATGTTTTCTGACATTTCCTTTTAATGTCAGAAACTCTGTAGAGTTACAGAACCTGAAAAAGTTAGGAAACACTCTACCTTTTATTGAGATATAAAATTTGCCAGTTTAATTTTTTAAAGAGGATTTAAATAAAAATTCACAACAAAATTATTTTGTGTTTAAAAGTGGGAAAAACAAAATGGCCACCAAATTTTTTCATCTTCGGGTTGCAAAAGGTTTGGTCACCCCTGTTATAAGTTATATAATCTACCAGTTTTTCATCAATATTAAGTAATTATTGACAAATAATTACATGTAACTTAGGTTGTCTCATTTCCAGTGCACCAAGATGTTTGCACCAGAAACCAGACAAGAATAATTGTAAGATTTTGTGTTTTTGCAGTGCAGTCAGATGGTTTTAACTGATTTTGGTTTGTCCACCTGGTCAGTAGAAGGGGAATGTATTTCAGTGAAGCAACTCTTTCTAACCACCACTTAGCTAATGCTAATGTCAGCCTGAATCTGAATAAAGTGCTGCATGAAGCAGAGTTGAGCAACTGAGCCGCTCCCTGGACCGTGACTCATCAGCGCCACACCTCTGCACATTCTGACGTTTTCCTGCAGAAAATAAACCACAAAAAGTCCATTTCAGCGTCATAAAATCTTTATTGATTTATGCAGGACTAAACTTTGCAAAGAAACAGCAGGAAAGCGTGGCAGGGAAACATCTGTGAGAAGATCTTTGGTTTAAGTGGCTAACAGAAAAAACAAGCATCCTAATTATAGCTGCAAAATAAAAGCCCCTCTAACAGCTGATTTCACTTTCAGCAAACGACACAGAAAAAGATCATTTCAAAACAAAAGCTTTATTTATGCAAGCTAGCACAGAATATATGCAAAAACCACAAAATATCAGGAGAATTTCTGAAGAAAAACATGATTGAACCGTTTTAAAAAGACACACAGTGAGCAGTTTAGAAGAAAATACATCAACTTATTTAGTGTTTTGTCCTTTTACACATCCCATAGATTGTTTCTGAAGTGATGCACCATATTTCTCATTTCCCAGATATTTTTAATCCCATCATGAAAAAGAGCAGAAACTATTCATCAGAATGAGCTTTGAATGACAATATTTTCAGTAAATACATCTCTGACTGAAAACTGATCTATTTAAAAAATAATAACAAGCAACCGGGCAAAATATCCAACAATAAAAGCAGTTAGTATATATTAGAATATGTAATATAAAAGTGTTTCATTTTTATCTGCTTTCAGGTGTAAACAAACATGAATACTTCTGCAATTCACTAAATATTTGTTTTTTACTCAGATACGCAAATATATCTAAAACAGTGTAAATCAATGACATAATTTATTTTAATTTCCCAATAATTTCACACAAATGAAGCATTCATATATATATATATATATATATATATATATATATATATATATATATATATATATATATATATATATATATATATATATTCATTGAGGCTTGGTTTAAGTGGCTAACAGAATATATATATATATATATATATATATATATATATATATATATATATACTGTATGTAATTGTGCAAAAACAATAAAATTAGCGTTAATCTTCCATAAAGACCTCAGGGATAACAGATTAGTAAATGCATGTTTTGCATAGTTAATATGGAGATGATACATTTAGATTTTTTTTAATTTATTGTTTTTTGGGGGATTTATTCCATCCAGGATCAGCAGTTTATGTGCCTATAAGACAAGCTGCAACAGATCGTTGATCCCATAAAAAACATGTCTATTCCCATGGTTCAATGCAAGCCTCAATGCAGAAAAACATTTTTAAAATCCTGCCTGAAATCACCCAGGGCGTCTTCACGGTCCCTTCCAGCACCTGGAGAACTTTCCCACAGTTTCCAGCACACCTGTGGTTCTCCCTGAACCTCCACCAGTTTCAGACTGGGAGGCCAGGAGGATGAAATGTGCGCCAAGCAGAAGCCGTCTGTCAAACCTGGGAACGCTTTCCTCCGCTTTTATCTGCTCAAGTTCGACCCGTCTACCGTCCGGCAGCCGCTCAAACTCTGTAAGTTACCGTTAGAAACTTAAATGATTTCAATGTAAACTTTTGTTTTTATGCATTTGGAAAACTTTGATCTACAAGATGCAATCAATTAGAGTTAAACAGGAGACACATTCCTGGTGTGTTTTTACTCAGCAAAGCCACTGGAATCCGTCCATACAGGTGAGCAATTACTCAGACCAGCTTGTGCAAGTCGAAGGCAGCGCAGCAGGATGCATGAGGCGTGGAAAATTTAATACGCAGAAGCAATAATCATCCTGTTTTAGATGTAAATCTGTATTAAAATGAATCCACACCAAAGCAAAGCAAGGCCGAGGTGGTAATGATGACAGTCAGCAAAGAAAAGTTCAGATTCCAGGCGATCTGCAGCAGCAAGTGGCAAAGATACGGAAAAACAACGGGGTCAAACATTATTATGATTCCTTGAACAGGCTGGGAGAGAGATAAAACATATTCATTACTGTTTTTGTTTAAAATCATTCTTGGGTAATGGGATTTTACATCTTTGAAAAGCAGAAGTGGAGCCTCCCACACAACCAACAGGAATGCAGCAACTGGTTTCCGTATGGTGAGACGACAACAACCACTTGTTACTTCCAGCAGCCATTGTACAGCCCATACAGCGGTAAAACCAGCTGGCGCTCAGCTTAGGTTGCTTGGTAACGGGCGGAACTCGGCTGGGGTTGCTAGGTAACGACAGAATGCCCGTGGAATGTGGCTTAACAATCGGGAGGTTTGTGAAGCGGCTCTTTTTCCAGGCACCAAAAAATCTTAACTTACTGCCAGAAAACAGCTGACAGTAAGTTTTTCTCTGGGTGTTTTCTGGTTTTTCTCGGTGTTTTCTGGGTTGGATTGTTTTAGAATCAGTAGAAACCCAAACGGAAGAATAAAAACATGCAAAATTTGGATTTTTCAAAATAGTTCTCCTTTAATTAAGCCACCAAGCTTTTGTGTAATGTTAGTTCTCCAAGTGTTGTTTTAATTTGCATTACATTAAGTCCGAAGTTTTGCTGGGTTTTTACAGTTTTTATATAAATAAATGTTAAATGTATCTATTTTGATGGACATATTACCATCAGTAATATGTTACTATAGAAAGGTATTTAATCAAAACCCTTCTATAATTTTGTGAAAGGAAGTTATTTTCTGTTTAAAAGACGTGTAAAGAAACATTTTCCATAACTTTCTTCCCCTAAAATCCTAAAACAAATAGAACTGTGACTTTAGTGTAGTCAAATTAAATCCCAGGTTACTGCCACCAAACTTTAGCAATTCTCTCCCTTTATATACATTTTTAATGTTTTTAATAGTTTTTAGGTATTCCCCACACCCATCATATAGGAATAATTTACAGTTGTTCTTGTTTTGATAGTATTAATATACTATTACTACAACATGGTGTTCTAAATCAGTTATAAGATCAGAAAATAAGAGGAAAACAGATTTACAATTGCTCGGTTGTAACAGAAGACGGTGGACGACCAGATTCACCGGTTGGGTAGGATCTGGAAATCCAGTAAACAACCTCAACAAGCCTACAAAGAGGAAGAAAAGGAAAAAAAACAACCCATCTCATTCCAGCTCCGGCACAACCTGGCAACGCGCTGCCTCAGCAGGTTCTGTTTTTCTTTTTCACTTTCCAGGGAACAAAAGAGGCCGTTTTTCAGCAAGGAACCTCCTGCAGGAGGAAGACGGTTGCTCCAGCGCCCTGGAGATGTTGGTGATGTGGCCGTGAGTTACGGTGGATCCCGACCCGACAGCCAGGAGCGACGTTTGGATCTTCTGTAATCCTAGGAACTCAAAGACGAATAGAAGAAGAATCGGACTTGATGCTTTCAGCCGATTGGCATTAAGACACTTGCTCCACGGCGATCGTTTCTGTAATCTGGACTTCAGCCGCCACCTCAACGGGGCTTTTCTGCTTCTCTTGATCCTCCTCTTCCTCCTCCTCATCCTCACCAACATCTTCGTCGTGCTCCGGAACCGCCAGGCCAGCCAGACCCTCGCCGTTGATCTCCGCCTCAACGCTGGAGGACTTCCCGTTGACGGACACCTCTGCCTGGATGGTTTCCGTCGTGGTCGGACTCAGGGTCTCCACCACCTCCTTCATCACCCCTTCCTGGATGTGAACCTCGCCTGAGGGAATCTTACCACCCAGACCGGTCAGCGCAGGGATATCCACATGGGTTTTTTCAACAGGGGAATTTATTTCTTGAGCGGGCGCATCCCCATCTCTGACCTTCTTTACGTTGAAGGTCATTGGGGAAATCTTGAAGGAGGAGGCCCTGGCGGTTGGAGACTTGGAGTGGCTCGGGGTGAAGCTCTTCTTGATCTTCTCGCGCTTCTCTGGAGGAACAATCTTGGAGGTGATCTGGTTTACCTTCTCGCCGATCTTGGCTTGTGTGAAGACCTTCTTTAGGCTGTCGACCTTCTTCAGACTGGAGCGTTTGAACCGGTCAGACCTTCTTTCGAATTTGATGGGGGAGACATCGTACTCCAGGGAGTCGCCCTCGTCTCGTTGGGACGCAGCGCACGCCAGGTCGGGGTCGTCGTCTGAGGACAGACTGATCTTCTGGAGCATCTCTTCCTGAGTGCGGCTGCCTTCAATAGATCCTGTGATAGACGGAGCCGGCTGGATGGTGGACTCTGCGTCATACTGGCTTGGTACGGGAGTTTTGGGGGAGACCACCACGTTGGCAGGGATCTCATTGTCTTCCTATTGGGGGACAGAAGAAAGAGATGGATGTTAAAGGAGATAGATTATGCTCCCTTGAACAGCTTAGGATAGGTTTATGGATGATACAAAACATGTTTTTTACACAAAATTAAGTTTTTAGTCGGGTGAGTCCTGCCTATTTTGAGCTGTTTAGGGGCATCCTGTCACTTTAAATCCAAATAAGATGCTGCTGGCCTTCGCTCCAGCTGAACATTTACAATCACACAAACAGATGCACAATTATACAAATGTACATCTTTGAAAAGCAGAAGTGGAACCGTCTACACAAAAAACAAGAATGCAGCAGGTGGTTTCTGGATGATAAGTCAGTAACAAAACTCGGTGTACAAGGGCTGCTGGAGAACAGCAGCCCTTGTACACCACATACAGCAGTGAAACCAGCTGACCAACCATGCTGGAGCTCAGCTCGGGTTGCTAGGTAACGGGCAGAACTCGGGTGGGGTTGCTACGTTACATTCAGGAGGTTTTTTAAGCGAATATAACAAAAATAACATTTCTGATCATGCCATCAGTTGTGTGTTTTATTTACCATCAATAACTGAAACTTATCCAGATGATAGATCAATGCCCACCCCTACTTTAAATATTACATTTCAGTACATAAATCCCTTGAACGTAAAGTTGAATATCTCTATATTTAAGGCGGGTAATCTCCGCCTTAAGAAACGTTGACTTTGTGTTTAATATGCTTTGGCATCCAGGCTCGGTCTGAACAGACCAGTCTCTGCATGCCTTTCCCCTGAATTCTGAGAAATTTCACTCGTTTCTTTTGAAGGATTCCAACACGTCTCTATATCGCACAAACACACCATAAACAGAGACGAGCTTCATATCCACCATTTGACCGGCTGCCTGCTCATCTGTGCACAATCAGGAAATCAGAAGCATGCAGGCACCAACAGTCTTCTCCTCCAGTGGGGATTTATGAGCTCCCACTCCTTTCTCTGGCCGAGTCGGAGCGAGGGAAGAGCGGCGGTGCAGATCCAGCGACTGACATACTCCAGTGAACATGTGAAATGCTCATAAACGAACGGTGGGTGGATCACCTGAGGTTCAGAAACCTGCTGTATTGTAAATTTCACTGGTTTATAGTCCACATCACATGTTTGGGTTAACTAACTGACCGATTCAGCTGGTTGACTGTGAGACCGGCCACATGACTCACAGGATAAAAGGTCAGACTAAATGGAAACAAAATTTAACTTTAATCTGGATTTCACTTCCATCAGGACTGAAAGTTACAGAGATTATAGAAATATTTTACAGTAAAAACGAAATAAAAAACACATGAATGGATGAACAGATGGATGAATGTCTTAGTTAAAAGATAAAGTCTGAATCTATTTTTCAGTCTTTTCCAGGCCTGGAGAATCCTTAACCTGAGTCATGGAATTGACCGTCACAGAAATTCACCAAACTTTCAGATCCGACGTTTTTTCTCCTGAAATTCCTTCATCCAGAATTTAAAAAGAACTTTCCAAACCTCCAGAAACATTTAACCCAGCCTCTCTACACCATTTCTGTTTTTATTTCTTCACAGTAAATCCATCTGCTTGGTGGGAAAAATGAAAGAACCGAAACTTTAACCCCGTTCCCCGTCGCTCTGGTAGGTGATGCAACCTGCATGGACGGACAGAAAGAATGCCTGCATTTCAAAGAATGCCTGGCAGCTCATGAGACAATCCCAAAGTACTCCCAGCATGTTTACAGACCAGGATGACTCATTTATTCATCAACGTTTGTTCTTACCTGCACCTTATAAACATTTAAAAAATAAAAACGCGCGCACACTGCGTCCTGTTTTTAAAGCGCTGGTATCTCCTGGCCGGATCTAAAAAAAAAAAATCCAGCTATGAATCAAGGCTCCGGTGTGGGCCAGGCATGTGAGATATCTCCCAGGTAAAGAGAATAAATCTGTCAGTGTGTTCTGAAGATGGGGCCAACCCAAACCCGGAGAACAGCCGTGAGTTATTAACAGGAGAAAGAACAATAAAAGCTTTAGGAGGAAACCTGGTTTAGTCAGATAACTCCAGCAATGTAAAGAAAATCTGGTCCAATCTGATATGTTGTTTTGTAATTTAAGAACCAAGCCAGCTAAAACATCCTGGAACATTAATTTCTGGGTTTGAACCAATAAATCTTTTTTTCTCTTGGTATTCACAGCTGCCCCAAAACAGTTGAAATCCACAAAAACTTGATTTTTTTCTCTAAAAATACTCTTACGTATGTTTTTATAGTAGTTCTAAACACCAAATATACATTAATGTGCATTAATACACACAGTGGAAACTATGTTAGCATTGGAAGCTAACAACAACAGTGTTCCGTTTTCCCGCTCCAGAAAGAACAGCCAATCAGCATCAAGGAGAATAAATGGCACTCCTCGATTGGCTCCCTTCCAAATGCCAGACCAAATCTGCCCGAAAACAGATAAAACCCACAAATATTTTATTTTTTTCCTCAAACTGTTTATGGTTAGCATCAGGCTCAAAACATTTTCTCAAATATATTAAAATGGTTTGTAACAAAGACGTAAAAATGCTTCATTTTCACTTTAAACAACCATTCATTATCTTTCAAATTGTTTTGATTTCATATTAGCTCCTGCTGATATTGCTAGCTATAGCTAATGGTGTTAATGCTAACTAATGGTGCTAGCTCCTAATAATGGTTTTAGATACTGCTAATGGTGTTTGCCTTAGCTAATTCTGTTAGCTTTAGCTAGTAGACTTAGAGCCTTCAAAAAGTGTTATCTAAAATTAATAGTCTTAGTGTAAATTAACAGTGTAAGTTCAGTTCTAGCTCTAGCTAATGGAGTTAGATGCTGCTAACAGTACCAACTCTGGTGTTAGTACCGACTAAAACCAGTGTTGTATAGTAACGAAGTAAAAATACTTCACTACTTTACTTAAGTATATTTTGGAGTACTTCATACTTTCCTCGAGTATGAAAATTTTTGATGACTTTCACTTTTACTTCACTATATTTCCGAACTTAATTGCGTACTTTTACTCCGATACATTTTCAATGTGTGGTTTAGTTACTCGTTACAAAAAAGCGAGAGAGAGAAACGCAAGTGTTTTGACCCCACCTACTGATTAGCAAGTAGCAAGTAGGCTACCGAACAAAGTCGGTAGCCTACTTGCCTGGTCTTGTTCATCACCACCAATAGGATACACCTGTTTCGCTTCTCCCATTAAACACAAAGCAAGTCTCGCAATCAGTAGCAGCCACATGGAGGAGGAGACGGAGACCACAACGACTGCAACTACGTCGGACACGGCTCCAGGGGAACCACCAGCTGGTGATGAGAGCCCATGGCCTTATTTAAACACAATACACTCTTTCGTGGGTGTTAAAGATTCGTCGTACCGCATGCAGTTTATGTTATTCCTGCCCAAAGATGTGGAAATTCTATCTTACAAAAACTCCCCGTCCAACTTGAAGAAACACATCGAGGTAACGTCTTATGAAATGGTTATAATCCTCCTGTTTCAGTAACTATAGCTTGGTCACTAGGAACTATTGTGAAATCTTGACCATAAATGAACTTTGTTTGGCATTGTTTCAGTTCCACACGTGGTGTATTTAGCTTAGGCCTAATGTTGACTGTAGCAGGCTACCTAGACTCCTCTGTTCAAGGGGGGCAGAAGCCATAGCAATAGCAATTTAGACAAAATTTAACGAATATAGGAAAGGCATGCAAGTTCAAAACCAGGTTTACAGATGCCAATAAGCTGCATTTCCCTCCCAATTCTTTTTTTCTTTTGCATAATGACCAGTTGTGTGCACCACCTACTGACTGTAGCATTGACTGATTCACTGATTTGTGAAGTAGAGTAATCGTAACAGATCTTTTTCTTCATGTTGGCCGCATTTTCTGTACTATTTATTTTTCTCATTTTCAGCACTGACCTTACTTGAAGGGAAAACTTAAGGCTTACAAAAACTTTGTATTTCTGTCCTGGAGGGTTTACTAAGAAGCTGGTTCAGTTGTAAAGCCGGTTAAGTTAACCTTGTGCTATAGGTAAAGCACCTAATTTTCTTAACTAAATGATGCCTGCAGGTATATCTATTAGCAGGTTTAATTTTGCCTGCACTTGGTTGTGTACATTATTTTAAGTGTATTTGACAAGTTTACCAAAATATAAAAAATGTCATTCAAACTGCATTTGCCTTGTTTTACTTTTTACTTGTACTTTTCATTACATTACTTGAGTACATCCATTTTTACAGTAATTTCCATACTTAAGTACAAGAAGTTTCAGATACTTTAAGACTTTAACTCAAGTAACATTTCAGTCAGTGACTTGGACTTTTACCAAAGTCATATTTTGGAGAGGTACTTGTACTTTTACTTGACTCTGAGATTTCAGTACTTTATACAACACTGACTAAAACCATTAGTTAGTACTAACTAACTAATGGTCAGTTAGTACTAATGGTGTTAGCACTAACTAAAAGTTATTGCTAAACATTAGTTAGAACTAATACTGTTAGCTCCATTAGTTCTAACTAACCAACTATGTTAGTGTTAGTTAGTTAGCGCTAACTAATAGTGATTTAGTGCTATTAGTTAGAAGTTAGTTAGAAGAGCGGCTTTCTGCTCTTTGGCTAATCAACCTCGCTCTCGTTGCTCAAACAAATGGTGTTAGCATTGATCCTGCTAATACCATTAGTTGGCTCAATGGTATTATATCCTGCTAATAGTGTTAGCTTTAGCCAATGTGTTAGCTTTAGCTAATGGTGTTAGATCCTATTAAAGGTGTTAATGTTAGCTAATGTTTTAGCTCCTGTTTGTGTTATTGGATCCTGCTAATGGTGTTTGCGCTAGCTAATGGACTTAACTTGTGCTAAAAGTGTTAGCTCAAGCTAATTTAGTAAACAGTAGTTGATTATATTTGTTTCAGTGAAAACTAGTCAGTTTTTCTCAGTCCAGATGTTTTGTAGGCTGTCCTGATCAGCCTCCATCATCTTCACGTCTTTGTTTTGTTTGAATCCACTACAACCTTAAATTAAGCAAATACTTTTAGAAATAGATTTTTAAAACACTTTTGAAAACAGAACTTTTAATTGGCCTTGACAGCAGCTATCTGTCCATCTGTTCTTTCTACAGTTGGACACATTGCAGCTCCAGCCACACAGCGGAAACGTCCGATAATCATCAAAAACAAACAGTCACAGAATTAAAAGTCAGGATATTTTTAGGCTGTAAACAAAAAGCAGGAAACTGGCCTGGAGGAGAATGTTATGTTTTCAGCTTTTCTCCTTTTATACAGCGGATAAAATTAGATTTGAACAGATTTTTCCTCAATAAACATTTTTCTATTGACACGAAATTCACACAAAACGTTGGAAACAATCCAAGCAATCCACAAATATAAAGGAAATGAAATTAATTTAACCGCCTGTGAGTCAGGACTGGTTTTAATCAGCTCCACTCTAACAGGTTATTATGAGGGAAACAGTTTATTTTGCTTTCCTGCATAAGGATGATAAGAACTTCACCGGTGTCTGGTGGAACCGCCTGTCGAGGGAACCTCAGTCCGGACATGTTGGACTCTGACTGGATCAGGTTTGTTCATGAAGAAAAGCTACTGGGAGCAGAAACTGAAACTGCAATAGAGTATTAGGGCATTAAGGAGTAATAATGTCATGATAATACTAGATTAAAGTTGCAATAGTAGAATAAATCTGAATAATACGTGAATAAAATTGTAATACAAAGATATTTGTAATATTACAAGAATGTAGTCATACAAATACTTCAATAAAGTCGTAATAATAAGACAATAAAGTAACAATAATATGAGAATAATGTAGCAATAATACAGTAAGTCGTATTACTGTATTAAATTGTAACTATACAAGAATAAATTCTCAGTAATACAAGATTAAAGTGACATTACGAGAATAAAGTCGTAATAATCCAAGAATAAATCTTAACAATCCGAAAATAAAACTGTAATAATACGAGAATAAAGTACCGTAGAACTTTGTTCTTTTGTTTTTACAATGTTATTCTGGTAATTAATATTTTTCATACTGTGGCTCTAAAACTCTATTTTAGGCAAACAAATCCAAACTTCGTCCACTTAAAGGTCGACTTCCTGCAGACAACCTGCTGGTTTTCCTTCAGCCCGTTTTCAGCTTTTTAAACAACTAAACTGTAGAAACGAACTTGACCCCAGTTTGACCTTCCATAGTTTTGGAAGAAACGCCACAAACAGCATTTTCCTCAGAACCACGTGACCCAGGACCGACTGTTCGCTTTCTGATGTTCTCCTGGGAACCTCGTCAATTATCCTCTGAGGACGGACTCATTAGTGACGACGCAGTTTGTCTGTCAGACACAGGCTTTTGTTTAAAGAAAGAAACTCTTTCAGGAGAGCAGAAAAACAACGATAATCCAGGCTGACAGCAGAGAGCAGCGCGGTTACGCAACCTGGTGTTTATCAGCTGCATGGTACAATTAGCATCTAATGGCTGGCTTGTAAACGGACGCTCATCAGGGTGTGGCTCAGTGGATTCACCTTTCAGATAAAGGGCCATTCATGTAACTGTACACCTTTAATTTAGCTGTTTTCAGCTGAAACATCTATTTTAAATGAGCAGGTGTGTGAAGGAAGGAGAGCAACAGCAGCCGCTTCGCTTCCATCACTGATCAATTAGTTTGGAACATAATCAAACCTGATCAAATCCAAATCAAACTTTGTAAAATAACTCCAGTCTGCTCTAAACTGATACCAAATATATTATGTAACAAATTAGTTTAGCATATTCAAAACAAATAAGGAAAAAAGGAGCAAAAGAGAGAAAGTAATCAAGAATGAAAGAAACAAGGACAGAAATAAAGAAATACCAAACAATTATTTAAAGGCAAAGATTTTTTTTGTAAACGTAACCGAATCAAAAATTTGTTTGTAATCATAAATCAAAACGATGAATCTCAACTCCTGCCGTTGGGCTGGACGTCCGGAGTCCAATCGGAAGTTTCAACCCTAAAACACAAAATCCAAGTTGGCTGCCGCGTATACAAGTCCAGAAATTCAGGTTCATACTCAGAAATACATGATCCATCTCAAACTGGACCAACAACCATTTAATTCACTAATTCAAGTCCACAGTTTCATATTTCTAGTTGCTTTTTTTCTTCAGATTTTGAAGTTTTACATCAAATCAATCAAAATGTCCAGCTGCTGTTCACAGACAGCTGTATCCAGAAAGTTGAGTGGAAGGACAAAGTATGAGCCACCACACACCAGCGTATTTAAAAGTATAGTTGGACTGTAACTGTTAAATTTTTTATTGGTTCTATGTTTTGGGTTTTCTTTAGCTGCATCAAAGAATCAATAAGGAAATTAAAACTTCACGTGTGTCTAAATAATCTGCGTTACACACGAGTTTAAACTTTACGGCTCAGGCAGCCAAACAGATAAACTTTCTGTTGATGTTTTTATTTGCTGCCTTTTAGTAAGAACCAGACAGACAGGAAGCTTTAAATGAAACAGAAAGAACGGCTGGGCGGACATCTTTCTTTCCTTTCACCGTAAGTCGCTCTCTGACTCCGCCTGTCTGTAACGCGACCCGGGTCATCCAACGCTCCAACCAGAACCTTCAGCAGGAACAACGGCTGCAGCGCCTCCTGAAACCAGACCAACCGTGAAAATCTCCCCTCATCTGCAAACATTTTGACCAGAACCATCTGTGGACACGGGAAGGAAGCAGGAAGGAAGTGGAAATCTGGGATTTGTCTATGGAGCAGAACAAACACGATAAGCTCCGTGCACACGGAAAAACACAAAAAACACGGGAAAAACACGGAAAAATATTTTAAAAATACGGGAAAAACACGGAAAAACACGGAAAAATAGGAAAAAATACAGTAAAACACGGAATACGCTCCAATGTATGCAAAACGTTCTGAACCAGGCGCCATTTCTCTAATAGCTCAGGGGTATGCAAACTTTTGGTCACTGCTTCAAAATTACTTGTGTGCAAAAAAAATCAAAATCAAGTAAAAAAAAGGGATATAAATTTATTTTCAGGACTTGGGTCATTTTTTTTCCGGTGTTTATTATATTTAGCAGAGTTTTAAAAAATACAACAGTAGCTCAAAAAACTTGTTTTTTCTAGTTATTATAAAAACCTGGTTATAAAAAAATTAAGACTTCATCAAAAATAATGAGAATAAAGTTATATTCCAAGAGAAATGTCATAATATTACAAAAACAAAGTCATAATATTACTTTATTAATAAAATAAAGTTAAAATACTACAAGGATAAAGTTGCATTATTCCAACTTTATTTTTGTATCATCCTGATTTTATTCTCGTATTTTTTATTTTTTTTAGTGTGGTCCTAATGCTCTGTTGTAAGTTTTATTATTAATCAAATAATTTTTTCCTTAACAGAGCAGCTCTGAGTGACGGCTTGTGAAGAAAACCAGAAACTTCAGTCTTGAAACTGTAAACGAGACAAATCGCCTCCCAGAGACTCGTGAGGTCACGGCGTCACGATGTCACGGCGTCACGACGTCACGATGTCACGACGTGAAACGGCGTTACGATGTCATGGCGTCATGATGTCACGGCGTCACGGTGTCACGATGTCACGACATGAAACGGCGTCACGACGTCACGGCGTCACGATGTCACGACGTGAAACGGCGTTACGATGTCACGGCGTCATGATGTCATGGCGTCACGATGTCACGACGTGAAACGGCGTCACGACGTCACGATGTCACGGCGTGAAACGGCGACCTGCTCAGTTAATGACCCCGAGTCTCTGGAAATGAGGAAACTGGCGAGTTCATCGGCCTTTCTGCGTCGCCATCATGCAACACGGCGGCCTATTCAAGCCCGTCGCCATGGTGACGCCATGGCGATGTAATCTTGGAGCAAACCATTATTTTACACATCCGGATCGTGATGTTTAACTTTCTGTGGCATCAGAGTAACGTGGAGCTGCAGCTGTTTGAGTTTTTATCGCTTTAACTTCCTGATCAGCGTCACAAAAGTTTCACAGCTGGTTTAAAATCTTTTTCTTTGTCAGGAATGATGGAAAAACGTTTTCCGGAGTTCCGCGTCGACATTCCTCCACATTTCCAGTTCAATATGTCAGTAAGCCGCAGTGCAGACCCATTCTTTTTCATATCAACCGTTGTTTGATAAGAGCAAAGCAGAGATAATGTTGGACAATGCTTTTGGCTTCAGGGCAAGATGGCCGCCGCAAAAGTCCAGGAAGTTATTATTGTTCGTTTTTAATGTTTCAGACGGAAGTAAAAGGAAAACCAGCAGAAAGCTGATTGTGTTTCCCTTCCTGACAGGAACGCCGAGGCTCCGGGGAACCAATCAGAGGAACGAGATTCACACTCAGAGTTGAGCAGGAAGTTTGTCAATGTTTGTGTTTGGATGAACTCATTGAATCGGCTCTGACTTTCTAAAGCTACAAACAAAACAAACAAAACTCCTTCAGTGACAGACTGCTGCGTCCGAGGCGCACAAAGCAGCGTTAAGGCAGATCCTTCCTCCAGCAGCTGGGACTCATTTCTGCTGGTATTTCCACATCTTTTAGTTTCATCTACTGTAAATAAGTACTAAGGTGGTGGAGTACTAAGGTGGTGGAGTACTAAGGTGGTGGAGTACTAAGGTGGTGGAGTACTAAGGTGATGGAGTACTAAGGTGATGGAGTACTAAGGTAGGGAAAAAGATTACAAGAACAAAGTCATGATATTAAAAGAAAGACAATCTGAATAATAGAATAAAATTGTGCAACAAAGTCATGATAAACGAGAATAAATTTGTAATTTACAAGAATAAAGTTGGAATAATACCATAAAAACGTCAAATAAAAATAAAGTCGGAATATTGTGAAAATACAAGAATAAAGTTGTACAACAAAAAGTCATATTATGAAAATGAAGACATTATAATGTGAGAAAAAGTCATGTGAAAATAAACTTATATTATTACTACTTTACTCTTGTATTATAAGAATGAAGTTCTATGACAATGTCAGAATATTACCAGAAAAAGTTGCTATATCAGTAGAATTCAGTAGTAATTTTATGATCACAAGAAAAACTTAAAATGAGACGTGTTGAGTCTTATGAAGCTATATTTTGGTTTTATTAATTCTTCAGATTTTAACACATCATTAAATTATTTTCTGCATCAGGATTTCAAACGATTGAGCAACAACTGAATCCCCAGACCTGCTGCTCATGACTATCAAAGCTTTTCTCTCATTAAAAAACTTTTCCTAATAATTTTATGACCTTCTTCAGGGAACATTGTTATTTTATTTTTAATAAAGCAGCTTTTGTAAAGTTTATAAAGATGATCCTCAGTTCCACATTCCTTGGATCAGCAGATATCTGATGTATGTTTCAGTTTGAATGTTTCTGAATGTTATTCTTTAATTTGTTTGTTAAAACTTTTTTATATTTGTGTGAACCTACATGCTGCTTCCTTATTTTCCTCTCTGTGGGACAATAAAGGACATTTTTATTCTATGAACTGTTTTAATCGGGTCTCTATTAGAACCATCTACTGGAACCTAGCAAGGGTGTACTTACTTTTTTATAAGATTTTAACAGTATTAATTATATTATTTTAATAAATAATGATGGTTTTGAATCTGTTTTATGTTTTGTTCACTTGACTTTCAAATTAAATGCATTTTTTAACCTGGTAAAAATCACAATCATGTGAATGTCCAAGAATTAAAAGAAGGTGTACTTACTTATTTTGCATGACTGTATGATATGATATCAAGCCAACTATTTTAGTTTGTTAAATTCTGTTTCTGCTGACATTTAACTTGTGTTGTGGAAAAAATAACTTTAACAAGAGTTTGGATGAGAAGAAATAAGAAATTTATTAAAACCTTGAAAGGTGAGAACAGAAATAAAGAGTCAGTCAGTCAGTCAGTCAGTCAGTCAGTCAGTCAGTCAGTCAGTCAGTCTGCTCTGACCAACAGTGGATCTGGCTCCTTTTATACAGGGGTCTCAAACTCCAGGCCTCCAGGGCCGCAGTCTTGCAGTTTTTAGATGTGCCACAGGTACAAAACACTGGAATGAAATGGTTTAATTACCTCCTCCTTGTCTAGATCAGTTCTCCAGAACCTTAATGACCTAATTATTCTATTCAGGTGGTGCAGCAGAGACACATCTAAAAGTTGCAGGACTGCGGCCCTCGAGGACTGGAGTTTGAGACCCCTGCTTTTATAGGTTCTGGTCAGAGAAGAGAGACTTGTTGTCCATCTGTGTGGGCAAGACCAACACAGATGGTCTTACCATTTGTCTGTTGTTAAGGAAAGAGGGTTGTTCTTTCATGCTAATGAGGGCAGAAAAGTTCTGGGTTGGGGAAGTAACACTTAGATAGTCTCCAGGATCAAGAAGCTCCTGCTGTTACATGACACTGCAGAGGTCAATCTGAGAGCAGCTTGACCAATCTCATGATGAGACCATGTAGAAAAACCTAAAGCAGAAGAGAATGGTGAGGAGCACATTATAAAATTTTCCATTACACTGGATGTGAACCAGAAGAGAGCAAACGGGTGCGGACGTGGGTTCAACCAGCCTCGTTAACGAGTTAATACCAGAGCTAAAACCAGAGACATGCAAACTATGAGCCGCCCAAAACAAAGACGCTCTGTTCCCGGTGGAACAAGCTGCTTCACAGCGTTAATGCATCCCCATTTCTACTGTAATTAAAATGTAAAAAACGGCTCCTTCTCAGAAAGCTGGAGTCCTCACTGCAAAACGTTGGACGTCTGCAGAGGAAGTTCTCCCAGGCTCTGTAACATTCTCAGGTCTTCTCTGTGTAATTCAAGCTGGAGTGTAACTAGAAGAATCTGCAGCTATAAACTTGCATTTGCCTCCAAGACAGAAACAGTTGAGCCGACTGGTCAAACCTGAATGCAGGAAGGCTCGTCTGCACGCATACAGTCTGCAAATTTCCTCAACCTTTCCTCTTAATGCTGCTGTCATCACAAGAGAAATGCAGCTCATACAAGATATTCTTTTTTCCTTTCTTTGTTTCTCTGCTCATCATTTTTCCTTCTCTATATTTATCCTCAGCTCTGCGTTGTGCCGTAAACCCAGAGGATTATCCGAGGAATGAACCCCAAAGGGAAAGAAAGAATGATAACAGAGCAGGAACGTAGTTCGTAAACAAACTTCATTGTTCATTTGGAGAGCACGCCTTAACAGGCTGAGAACTCACTTTAACAAGGAGAACAGGTTTATTCCCGCTAAAAATACACAAACGTATAGAAAAAAGTGCAGAAAACTCACTTTTTCTGCTCTGATGGCACATTTACAACTTATTGTTTTTACATCAAATCTGCAATTTTAACCCAACCTAAAATAAGTCACTAGAAGCATGTGAACACCCTGAAACAAGTTATATATCACCATGAGGAACATGAAACAAACGGAGGCTGTAGCCTGCAGCCAGCAGCCTGCAGCAGCCTGCTGCAGCCTGCTGCAGCCTGCTGCAGCCTGTGGAGGAGGACCCGATTCCCACACAGCGTCTGCACCATCTGCACCACGCAGCAGCAGCACAGACTGTTTCCACACAACTATTTCAGCTTCACAGGTACAAAGGCGCCAATCTGATGCAAGAGAAAATTACTATAAATCCTCCTAAAGGCCAAACTTCACTATCTTTGTCTTTTCACAAGAAAAATATCAAACTCTGAGTTAAAAGCAAAGAAGATTGAAGAAACAGGTTCTGCAGAATAATTTTACTATGATCACTGAACTGGAGGTCACATCCTGAGAAATCTGGTTGGTTTAATCTTTTTATTTTTTAACCTTTTTTAGTTTATAAATGCGTCAAGCGAACAGAGTAAACGGTTAGGGTTAGAGAGTGATGCTTTGATGCAAAAGGGAGGATAAAGTTTTAATCTTTTAATTACGAGTTGGATTTAAAACTAATCTATGAAGGAATCTGGAGCACCTTTTTTATTTTATGTTACGTGCAATTAAAAAGTTCAAACAGTCGAGTTTCTTCGAAAGAAAATCTGAATCTTGTCTAATGAAAAACCGTCACCTTCATGTCTATTGAAGAAATTTTCATGATTGCATTTGAAGTCCATTTCACCCTGGAAGTCTGCAGACGCTGCAGCATCAATTTGTGCAAAACTTGGCAACATCAAAGTCCTCTAACAGAGAACCCACACCTACAGTTCCTTCATTTGATCTGAATCACTTCTTCAGTTTATTGACTGGTTACATTTTCTGCTGGTTTGAGGGGTTTTTTCAAGCTCAAGCTTGCAGCAGTCACCTGGTAGCTGAGCAAAGCCACATTCACAACCTAAACTAACCACTAGAGTTCATTTGGAAACGTACCAAGACCATCTCATCCAGAAGGTTGTTTTCATTCAGACCCAAATGAGACGAAAACAAACCAGAGTTTGTTTTAAATGGACTAAACCAGAATATCCTCAGTTTGAGGCAGAGAACCAAACCTTTGAACGTCCTTTAAGGAGTAAATCTACCCAATGAAGCATTCTTATCACTTGTTTAAAAAGTTTTCTTTTCTGGAAGAAAATGCAACTACTGTGGAACCAAACATGCTTCACCATCATGTTAGGACATTAAATCCAACAGCGACAAGTAAAAGTTTGACCAACAGGCTTTTTCAACTCCACTACTTAAAAGACAATGAATGGGATTTATGAGTTTCTTCCTCTGTATTCGAGGCTGACTTGAGTGAAAAGATTAAACAAAGAGGGAAAAACAGGCTTTACTTCCTTCTTCTGAAGCTGGATTTAGCAACAACCTTTGATTAAGTGTTGATGCACAAAGCATCATGACGGTTGGTAACAAAGCAAACAAGAACAATGACAGGAGCTTTATCTGTCAGTGCAAACCTCTGAACTTTCCCTCCCAAGAGGTTTTTACTTCTAATCGAGCCTCCTGCTCTACTTAAATGCAATCTGGCATCCTGGATCTTCTGAGAAATAAACAGCGACAGGAAAAGTTATGATCGGCTCAAAAATAAATGACTTCTGTTGCAGGAAATGAAATTCATGCAGACTGAGGCAGGAAAGCACAATAAGGTAAACAAGCCAGTAAAGCGCAGCAGTAATTAAGACCTCATTAGTGACTTAGCAGAGCGGGAGACATCTTTGTCCAACTGGAGCGGATATGGACCTCCCCGTTTCCACCTCAGCTGTCGCATACAGGAGCACGACTGTTTGGGATCAATCAGGAAGCGCTCCCGCCCTCCTCCGCTGATGTCCACTGGCCTCTGTGGTTTGAGTTTGGCAACAGATAAGTGTTATCAAAGCTCGCAGGGAATCAGAACAGGTGGTAGAACAAAAGATGAGGGCAAAAACTGAGCTACATCAAAGCAAAAGCTAAATTGAGGAAGCAAAATCTGATGTTAGGGGCAGCAGGAAATGATGGGTGCCAATTAGAATCAAGAATAAAAAGGAAAAAAGAAAAAGAGTTGCACTCTATTCTATCAGTCCTCCCTCCCCTCAGGCACAGTGAGGCTCTTTTACAACCGCAGTAACTGCTGCACCTCTGAATTTTTGCAACTTTTAAAATTTTTAACACAAAATTATGTTGGGTTGCTAGTGGATTGCCGCAGCGCCCCTACCACCAGGCATAGCAAATTTTCTGGTGGAAACCCTGCAAAAGCTAAACTGAGGAAGCAGAATCTGACATTAGGGGCAGCAGAAAATGATGGATGCCAATTAGAGTAAAGAACACAAAGGAAAGGAACACAGGGCTGCTCTCTGTTCCTTCAATCCTCCCTCCCCTTGGGCATAGCAACCGCAGTAACTGCTTACACCTGACCATCAAACGGCATTGCTGCATGCATGCAACAGCAGGTACTTGGCCTTACTGCACCCGTATGCAGACACCGCATGCTCGGCTCACAGAAATTAAACCGAGGCCGAGCAGCTTAAAAAACAACCAGAGAGGAGAAAAACCGATAGACCTGCAGACCGGCTTAAACAGGTTAAGGTTCTTGGCACCTGCTGCATTTGAACAACAGAGCTTCAGTACCTGGGAAACCAGATAACAACGGCGGTAAAGAGCTCTCTGTGGCTCTGCCTGAGTCAACAATGCCCCCCTCCTTCTTTTACATGACACACACACACATTCAACAGGATAAAAACCGACGCTGACTCCTAGTAAACCGGCCTATATCAGGTTTTATGGCTTTAGTGGCGACTACTGAATGACCAGAGGAACTTTTTAGGATTTTTATTTATTTATTTTTCCAGATCAGTGACTTTTACCTCCACAGGTGAAAGGAAACAGCTGAAGCTGAACATCCCGTCTAAACCCAGGAGTGTGTGTGAACGCCTGCTGCAGCCTGTAAGCAGATCCAGGCAGAGTCAGCGTCTAAAGCAATCCTCTATTATCTCCTGCAGCTCCGTTCTCAGACACACCCTTCTTTTCTGGAGCACAGGGACAAGCTGTGTGTGTGTGGGTGTTGCTGGGCCCTAAAACTTGTGAATACTGGGATCATGTTGTTCACCTCTGCAGTTGTTGGTCGGAGGTCCCATCAGGCGAGTTTCAGGCGTAAATGTGCGAAGCTTTGCAGCTGGACGCACACATCCTGAACACACCCACGACTCCAGGCAAATAGGAATGCAAATGGGACTCAAACAGAGCAACATGTGTACCAACGAGAACCAAATCGCTTTGAAGTTACTCTTTATAATTTAAGAACGATTTCCTTAAAAATCGATTACATTCAAAATGAAAACCGACACACTGTTCCCACTTTACTTCTGCAACAACCAAAAGAAATCACAACCAAGCGGATCTGACTCTGTCCTTCAACGTCATGAATGAGTTGAAATCTGATTCATGAGATTTCAGCAGAAAACAATGAGACGTGGTTGTTTTGAGGGAAAATCTTGAACCCAGGACTGCTTTAGCCAAGCTCTGGATGCTCAATAACTTAATTTTTATGAACCATTTCAGAGATCTTGTATAGTTTTTTTTTTTTTTGCATTAATAGGGGAAAACATGCCTGTTTAAAACAACATGTCTATAACCTTAACCACTGAAAACAGATTGGAGCTGACAATCACATACTTTACTACAGCACGATTAAAAACAGGTACAAATGTTTGACCCAACATTGGACCAGATGCTGGAACATAACAAACCACAAATAGCAGAACTCTCCAAATACTTGAGACTCCATCTAAAAATGCTTACAGCTGCCAGTTTTATCAGTTCAAACACCAAACATACCTTAATGTGCATTAATAGTGGACGCCATCTTGGCACGACCGCAATGAAACTGGTAAGAATGTAAATATAAACTCTAGAATTTTATAAAATTAGTTTCTGCAGATGTTTGCTGCTGCAGAATGAATGCAGCTGATTAAAAACTGGATCATGTGTGGAAACCATTTGAAAGCCTGTACTGTTGTGTCCTGAACTCAAATTAAGTCATAAACTGACTTTCCTTACAAACATTTGATCAAATTGTTTTGAAAAAAGGTACTAAATGTACGAGTCTCACAAATTGATCTAATATGAGCAAAGGCAATCGACCAAAATATGAGAGAATTTAACAGGTTGAGAAATAAAATATAATAAAAAACACACATTATAGTAGCAGATTATTTAAATATTTGGTTCTGCATTTAAAGCTGCAGTATGTAACTTTTTTTTTAAGTTAATTTTTTTTTAACATATTTGTTAAAATTGTTTCAATGTCAGAACAGTTTGTTATGAGACGATTTGTGACAAGATTTGTTTTTCCCATTTCCTCTTGGAGCAACTATTCCTATCTAAAGAAAAAACAACCAATCAGAGCCAGGAGGCGGGTCTTAGCGCTGTCAATCATTCTCATGTTTGCTGCTAGTGTATGGTGAAGCTAATTAGCCTTAGCGCTCATGACAGACTATGTCGTGGTAATGATTGACAGCAGTAAGACCCGCCTCCTGGCTCTGATTGGCTGTTTCTAGTTCGCACTGAGAGAAGACAGAGGAGCTCCATCTGTTCACTAATTATCTGTCACAACAGGATGACAGTTTCACCAAACATGTAAAAAAATTTTAAAATTTCATAAAAGTTGAAGCAGCTGTTTGACCAAAACTCCCAGCAGTGTCATCATGATTCATCATGACAGCTCAGGCTGAAACAACAACCTGGCTGCCATCGGAGTAATCACCAGGTCTGCTGTTTTAAATAGATCTCAGAAACCGCAGTCCTCCATAATAACCTGCTGCAGTTTCACAGGTTCTGCCTCTCAAATGGCGCAAACTGAATGTTTTGGTGCAGCTTTTTTAAAACCGACTAACCTGGAAGATGAGCACTTTGAAATTGTTCCTCTTCAGCAGGTGGTTGTGGTTGGCCTCCAGCTTCCTCACCTGCACCGCCTGCCTGTCCAGACGCTCCTTCACCTCCTTCACGTTGCCGTTGACTTTGCGGGAGCGCTCCAGCAGCTTGTTGACGCTGTTTGCGGTGGACAGGTGGGTCTTGGAGAGGCGCACCACGTCGCCCTGCACCACCCGCACGGCGCCCTCCAAGTCGGACTGCCGCTGCTCCATCCTCTGCTGGTTCTCCTGCACCGCCTCCATCATGTTCACCAGCTTGTCCAGCAGCGCCACCACCGTGATGGCGCTCACCTGGCCGGGCGGGGAGGGCGCGGAGGCCGCGGCGGGGCTCAGGGGCCCCCGCAGGCTGAGCCGCTTCAGGGTCCCGGTGGGGGTCGGGGAGCAGGGGGCGGAGGACGGGCTGATCTGCAGCTCCGTGTTGTCGGGCTGCAGCTGTGGGAGGGTGTGGGTGCTGCCAGATACACTGACCGACACGCTGCCGGGCTCTGCGTGGGACCCTTCGTCTTCCATGGCTCCTGAACTCAAACAGTTCCTCTGCAGAGGGGTGGGAGGTTGCTGTCACTCTGCCGGGCTCCGCAGCGACTGCAGGCGGGCTGAGGAGCTCCTTGGAGTGGGTTCGGCCTCCACGCCCCTTTCTGACACGCACAAACACGCCGTGACCTTTTTCAAACACCTCCCCTGCGGGCTGAAAGGAGGGGCCGCGTTGCTAAGGGAGACGAGCAGGCCGAGCCCTGCTGCTGCTGGAGAGGAAATCCAGACCGACTGATGGGAGGTCCGGCTCCGTTTGGGATCCTGGCTCCATGGATCGGCTCACCTAAAAGAACCGGTTCTTTTGACTCACAAACGGCTCTTCAGTCACTTTTCTAATATAGATATAGGAGATGCAAGACGGTGTGTTAGAGTCATTGTAGATAGATTAAAAAAAGAGTAAATTTCTGCCAAAAAATTAAAACCTTTTGAGATTAATCTCAGAACTTTTCTAGGAAAAACAAGATAATTTCTGAGCCCCTAAAGATAAAAAACTCCAAAGTTTTGAGATTAATCTCAGAAAGATTCTAGTTTGTTGGCGGATATTTACTACGCCTTTTCTTTTTCTCCGAAGAGTTTTTGAGGCTCGTATTTTTTCGACAGTAGGCAGACAGGACGGAGGGGGGAAGACATGCAGCAAAGGCCGTCGGGACCGGGAGTCGAACCCGCGACGTCCGCGTTGAGGACTAAGGCCTCCAAACGTGGGGCGTGCTAACCCTGCACCACCACAGCACGCCCCGACTACGCCTTTTTAAAACATCTACAACAGCCCTAATACATCATCATAGAGTTGTGACCGAAGAATCACATACACACATTTACACACATACAGTTTTATAAACTTTCATTTGATTAAAGTTCAGCATCTATGTTGAAGTTTTGTTCTTTGACTATAACGATTCTTCAAGTAGTTTGATGTTTATATTCACCCTGTATATTGCGGCGCGTTAGCATTAGCTTCTACTTATTACTTCGTTGGTTTAACACTTTAGCGTTAGCTTCTCTCAGATACCATGTTGGTATACCGCTTTAGCTTCCTCTAATTACTGTATTAGTGTAGCTCTTTAGCATTAGCTTTCTGTAAATACCATGTTGGTATAGCATTAGCTTCCACTAATAACTACAATGTTTTAAAACATTAGCATTTGCTTTTGCTAAATACCATGCTGGTATTGGTATTAATATGTCGGCATAGCAGTTTAGCATCAGCTTCTTTTAATTGCTATATTGGCTTAGAGCTTTAGCATTAGCTTCTGCTAAACACCATGTTGGTAAAGCATTGCAGCATTAGCAGAACTGATGTTTATGGTCAGTGCTTTAGGGTTAGCGCTGCTAGCTTTTTGTCAGTGAGCTGGCAGACGCAGCCGGCTCAGTCTGGGCCGACTCACAGCTACAGTGAGTGAATGTCAGCTCTTCCTTGCATTTCGGCCTGCTGTGTGTCCATTCCACATTGAGCATGCCTGACTGCATCTGTTAAATAAAAGTGAGGGCTACCTTTGTTTACAGCACTGGCTGCTGTTCGTTCGCATCGAGCCAAACTGTCCCAGACTGTCCAGAACAAAAACAGCGCAGAAGTTTCTGCTCAACAACAACTCATTCAGGCTTTTTCTCCAAAGACTCAACGGGACTTTAAGCCGCCTGGTACCTGCCTGCTCCTCCTCCTCCAGGCTCAGATTATGGTGTCTATCTGAGTGTGTTTCTCTTGTTCAGTTCTGTATCATGGCATGGAAATGTGGAAATCCCTGTTCCAACCATGAGCTCATCTGCAGGCTGGCATCCTGCCTGCTCTCTCTTTCTCAATCTTCGCCTCTGTCACTGTAAATCTTTTATTCATAGTAACGCGATCACATGCTGTAGGGGCAAATAAAGCAGGAATGTGTCGCAATCCGAGTGGAAGTCACAGCATGTTGCGAGGCGTGTTTTTATCTGACGGATTGATTTTCTCACAGAAACAAAATGATACATCCGACCTACGACTCCGTTATCAGAGCACACAGGCAATGAAATCTGCATTGGGTTGGCTAAAGTTAAAGAAGCATTGTTTCCTCTAATATCAATACATTCACACCCATAAACTGGGATTAGGCTTCCTGTAAGTGCTGGTTAAAACACACAGAGGAGCCACACCTTGGGACAATAGTACAAAACTGCTGCAAAACGACTCCGTCCTTCTTCTATTCAAACCTGAAGCACGAACCAACACCAGAGTCAATACCTCACGGTTGTTTTGTGTGTACATTTTGATTGGAGGAACATTTGCAAAAAATGGTGTTTGCATGTTTGGGTTGGTTTATTGTTTGGATGGTTGAACCTGGGTGTTTAAGAGCATCCACATTTAATTGTCTTGCTGGATTTCTCCCAGTCGACAGTTGGTGATTTCAGGTGAGCCCTCGTCTTACCTTTATCCTCCAGCAGCTCGTCAATGGTTCTAATCGACTCGTTAGCTTCCCAACATGCCCACACCCACTAGAAACCAGATAGGGCAGCGGCATATCCAGTAGCTAAGAGTTTGGACGTCATGTCATGAGCTGCAACCAACCGTTTATATACTGGAGAGTAAATAGTTGCTGCATTTAATGTTAAATTACAAGTAAGTACAGCATTAAAATGAAAATGATCAAAAGAAATAAATACGTACAAATAAATACAATAAAAATGGAAAGGGTCTTTTTTTAAAAAAGGCATGTTTGACTGAGATTTTTCTTCAGCTTTGTTTGTTTTTACCATAACATAAAAGCCCTGAGGGATGAATTTTAACATTTCAGTAACTTTAAAAATGAGAACAATGTTTCCAGAGTCTTTCTGCAGGGAGTTGGACCAACTGAAGGCATTTATAAATGTTTAAATACGGATGTCAATTTCCTGATTTGAACTTTCTTTAAATCAGGAAATATTTTCTAAATGATCGAAGGAGAAGTTGTTTGACGTGACCTTAAGACGGGCAAAAACAACACATAAAATCCTTAAAGTGCAAGTAAACCCCCAAGCATAGACCCGCCCACAGAAGAATTTTGAAAAATGACCAAAGTGGGCGGAGCCAAGAGAGGGGCGTGGCAAATTGTGGGGTTGAGTGGAGGGGTTAATGAAACACCGACTTTGACGCTATATTTATAATTTTTTTAGATCCCTCTAGCAACTTTTTCCCACAACAAATAAGGTTTTCTGAGAATTTGGCGACATGATTGAGATGATTTTATATCTGAACTGTGATGGTGACGTAATCAATAAAAACATGCGACTGCAGTAACTGCCATTCAACCCAACACTGCAGAATAAAACTAATTTACTAAAAAAAGTCCCAATTTCACTGAAACATAAATACAGCACTCTTAATGATTAGTTTATACAATTTATCCAAAAACAAGTAGATTTTTGCTTTAGTTGCTCTTTAAGTTTGCAACAGCCGGATTTTACTACTGGCGGAAACGACAAAGAAGACGACAGGAAGTGATAGGAGGTTCATGGCGCTGCATGTTTTATAATGACTAATCAAGTGAACAAACCTATTGATGTTTGATTTAATTTAATTTCTCATTTAAAGGAAAAAAACACAATTCTGAATTTGTGTTTTTTTTTACATTTGCACACATTTGTTATGGAAATGCAGCTTCTAAAACTTCTATTGAAAAGTTAACATCTAAACCACATTGTATACTTCTGGATGTCCAGACCAATCTATGAAGTCGGTTAATTAAGATGATGATGTCAGTTTTTAGACTGAATGCTGTAGAAAAACGATACTGGTGTCATAAAGGGAAGGTTTAAATCTGACACCAGTTACTGACAGGAGAGTTTGCCATGTTTTTATTTTTTTTATTTTTTTTCACAGCTTCGTCTTTTCGCAGCTAAAAGAGTCAGCGGCAGATTCCTCTGTGTCAACGTGAGGTTAACACCTCCCCTGCAAAGGGCTGTCACTCGATCAGCATCAAAGCTGTGAAAGTCTCGCTGAAGTGGGAGATATTCACTCGCCAAAAACAGTAACTTCCTTCCCAGGCCGAGTCCAAACCCAGATTCTGTCGCCGCTTTCCCCGGGAGACAGACACAGTTGTTGACACAAACGTTTGACCTCTTGTTCCTCCACTCTGACTTTTCCCACTTTCACTCATGGGACTCTGTGCAGGAAAGGGAACGACCATTTTCTTTCCATCCATCCTTCCTCTTTTCAGCCTTTTCCTAAACGGCTGGAGGTTTTCCAGTTCTCCAGTTTTCCTGCTCTGTTTCCCAGTTGAATGCAAAGGAATGTCATTTTGTTTGGCATTGACCTAAACATCCTTTACATCCTATAAATGTGATAAACATCATATCATGATTATCTCTGTAAGTCAGCAGCAGAAGATGGACCCATTAAGCCACCTAGAGGCTGACAAATGCAAATGTGACCTAATTCACTTCCTCGAAAGTTCTTTACTAAATTAACTCAGATTATGCTTACTACTTATAGCATGAATTCCTATTATGTATGTTTTCTTATTTTGGTGATATAATCTCCCAATCATAAAGACTCTCCAGAGTAGTTTTGCTGAAACTTTGCAGCAGAGACTCGTTCCCTTCAGCAGACACGCTGCAACACGCTGGACGGCCTGAACCTCCAGGAACCTACCAGGGCGCGGCGTTTATGTAAGCTGCTGGCCTCCGTTCATTATCTAAGAAAGGCTGATTGCAGGTTCGTTGGTTTTTTATCCTTTGACAAAATGTCATTGGATTCATTCATTAAAAAGGCAGAAAAAAGGCATTAATTTCAACACTTACACTAAATGTTCATGGATGGAGGCTGTGGATCTTCTCTAAGGGAGTTTTCCCACCTGGTAGTTTTGTAGACTCGGTTCCATTTGGACCAAAATTACAACATTTGTTCCACCTCCAGCTGCTGTGGTTCACTTTCTCTCTGCTCTGAGTCAAACCAACCAAACCCTTTGACCAACCTGTTCCCCTCCTGGCCTGTGGGGGCGCTGCACCAAGAACCACTGAAGATGAAAACATGAAAACCTCTGAAGAAAACACTGAGTGCAATAAAACGTAAACAAAAATGGAGTGGCATCAGATTTAAGCTGTTGGAAGATTGAGCACAAGTCACTTCTCCTGTTAGTGATAGACTAGCACGTTTGTGTTTGGTTGTATTTACCCAGAATGCCCTGCGCTGTAATCCACTTCCTGCTTCTGGAGCAGTCTCTGTTCACATATGGATTCGACCCGTGCCAGACCGAAGACCGAGGTTTTTATGTGGATCAGTTTGCATCAGAGTTCGATTCACACCTTTCCAAACGAAACGGACTTTCTAGAGAAAAAAACTACAGTTGGATTAAACCGGATTAAACATGGCTGGTAGGATTGAACCCTTTGACCAAAAGTTAGCCAAATCAGGTGAAACATCCACATCCTGCCTGCTGCCTTTACTTCCTCCTTAATTTGAGCCGGTTTTGTGCAGCTGACACATTTCCTGATCAGTGTTTAAATGGCACCCCCGATGTTCGTGATTACCTGCAACAATGGCGGGCAGATGGGCCAACCTGTGATGATACGATGGATGCCCGGCAGCGTTTGATTTGTTTAAGCAGCTCAGGCTGGATGTCTGGTCGCGCAGTGGGAAGAACGTAAGCAATGGTACCCTTTTGTCGCTAAATCAGAGGCTCCTGCAGAGAAGAAAATGGCATGCTGGGACCAAAACAGATGGTGATGGATCTTTAAATGACCCTCTTCCGCAGAGCGCCGTGTTGGACACTCGCTCACATAAACGTGGCCTTGCACACTACAAGAATAGTGTGTTTATTTGTGGTGTGTAATTTTGCAACGCTGCAAGTACTGCTGTTAATGGACCAATTTCAGAAGCACTGAGCGTGACACAGACACGCAGACTCAACCAGAGAGGAAAAGCTTTCTGCAGGTTGGCGTCTCTCTCCATTTGTTTTCAGGTGAACAAAGTCATCCGTTCTCAGAGCAACAGGCCAGTTCAGTTCGTGACGGCAGCTCCGGAGCAGTTTGGTGGTTGTGAATCAGTGTGAGGACTCTCCTGGGCCGGAGCCACATGCCACCAGCCACAGCCGCCTGTTTCCATACATATTTTTTGATCACTTGCGTTCCACCTCATTGCTAATTTCCACACCGGTGCTCAGTCATGCAGAGGAAATTCAGCTATCAGGTGGAATGTAAATGATCTACATTTGGATATCCTGGGGAGATACGGGGCAAGTCCACACAGGTTATGGTACCAAGAACCTCCCTGGGAATCAGACACAGTTTTGTCAAAGAAGACTGGAAACTAAATGCATCAGGTTTGCTAACAGGGTTGGCAGATCTGACTGTCAGCTTCCAGCCCAAAAACAACATTTAACCCGACCAAATCCAGAACAAAATAGCCCAAACATCAACCTCTAATCTCATGTTGACTGTGCTGTGCACTCAGTTTCATTTCGGTTGTTCGTTACTGTATTCTGACCAGAACCAGATCCGATTGGAACGGCAAAGATCCTGACTCAACGAGACTTGAGTTGTTTTGGTGACATGTCCTTTTAAATCAAGATGTTTCACTGCGATTTCAGCTTTAAAACACAATGACACTTGATTAACCAGTGATTAACCACTAATGATGTCATGTTCAACAGATTCTACAGATTTCAAAACAAGTTAACAAAAACCAAACAATGACAACTATTTAGAAAGAGTTTCCCTCTGAAACCTTTTAAAAATTTGACAAAAGTAAAAATTTTAACAACCTGTCCAAAGTCCAGTCAAACACATTCAAAAGCAGACCAACTGGGTGGAAACCTGCCCAACCTGGCAACACTGTCTGCTAGAGCAGCGGCTAACATTACACCTGCAGCTAGAGCCAGCATAGAGTAACCTTTGACCTACAGATGTGACTGTTTAGGTGTGAAGGAACTGACAGCAGGACTAAGAATAAATTTCTGAAGCAAATGAGAATATTTGAAGAATAGTGATTATTAAAACATTTATATCCTTTGTTGTTTGAGGCGGTTTTAAGAGAGATCAGTCCAGAACTAAGTGCAGAGCAGCAGCTGAGTTGATCTGCTCATTAAGCAGAGCTGACATCCAGAAACTTCTGTTTTTACTTGCTTTTCAGCAACTGAAACTATGATGTCACTGCAGACCTATGCACTTTCACTGCCTTAGGTCACTCAGCGAGGCTCGACTGCGTCTCCTCCACCAATCCAATAAAAAAACACTCATTTACCTCTTTAGAGCAGGGTGGTGCCTTTTCTTATGCAACGTTTTGTAACAATCACATCATGGTGGTTCTGCATTTAGATCATCATGTTGTTTCCTTCTGCCATTTTGGGCCTGAAATATGACCATTGGAGCTGACCATGTGTCAATTTAACTTAGTGACCACAAGTTTATTTATCTTTATTCTACTTACAGAGCATTCACACCAGCCCTTTTTAGCCACTTTAATCCAAATCCAGTCCGTTTGTCCAGAAAGTCCGGTTCGTTTGGGGAGGTGTGAATGCTAACTGAACCAAAAAAACGAACCGTCCTCCGACTACAAACCTCGCTCTCGGTTCAGTTGAAGTAAACTCTGGTGAATGGATTGAATGTGACGCCAAATAGACTGAAAGCAGGAAGTGGACTAAAGTGCAGGGAATTCTGGGTAAATACAACCACAACAAACATATTAGCTTAGCACTAGTGGGAGAAATAGCTTATGGCCTTTCAATAACAACAATCCTACAATGGATAAAATCTGACAATACTCCATTTTTGTGTCCATTTTTAAAGAAGGAAGTTGTGCTTAGTGTCGTTTCCTTGAGTGGTTCTTGGTGCAGCGCCCCCACAGGTGAGGAGGGGAACAGGTGTTGGTTGGTTTGAGAACTGAAGATGTATAAATGTTGCAACTTTGGTCCAAAATTGAACCGAATCTACCGGACTATCAGGTATGAAAACAGTTTTAGTGTTTGCTATGAGAAAACGTAGTCCTACAACTCCTATAAAATCAGCAGAAAATACTCAGGATTATCATGATTTGATCAGAGGTAAAAATCTGTCATATTTCATAAAGCATAAAAATCCAAACTGAAATCAGAACCAAATGGGATTAAAAGAGTTTAATCCAGAATTTTTAGATAATATCCAAATTAGTTTAAAGAAGTCAGGTTTGGGTATTTTATGACCATTTATCTCCTTAGATTATTAACATGGGTATGAAATGGTTTCTTTACAACATGGGAAATGGAAGAAACAAAATCTTTATGTATACGTACAAAATCAGTCTGACGAAGGGGAAAAGCTGCATTTAATAACTTTCCTGTGATGTCATATACAAAAAACATGAACTTTGACTTGGACATAAATAATAATAATAAAAAAATACACTTCTCTGATCTCTTACAAATATAAACATATCAGTTGTCTTAAATGATTTTATTTTTAGCAGGATTTCCTTTTCCTTGCAGATCACAGCCGGGCGCTGCTGAATGTTTCAGTTTCTGGTTATGATTAAACATCAAAGGCTGTTATCGTTCCAGTCTGTAAACAAAAGTCTAAAAAAAGCTGGAAGTTGTCGGTGACATTTATGTCCTTCACCAGCAGCTTCTACTGGATCCGGACGTCTGAAATGGGAAACCCAGACGTTCACAGAGTTTTCCTTCCTGTTCCTCCAGCCTGTCAGATTTATGCCGACACCAGCAAACACATTTCATCATTCAGAGGAGGAAACAGGACGATGGAGAAAAGATAAAATGGAGAAAACTATTAGATTATTTTGGTAGATTCAGTGAAAAACCCTTGCAGAATCCATAATAATGCTTCAAAATAATATATATTTATTTAAAATCAGTTTGCAGTTTTATTAAAAATAACTCTGACCACATCAAAGCAGTTTTTATCATTACATTTCGTCCAGTTTGCATTTTTATTTATTGCACTAAAATATTAAAACTTATTTTCACTATCATTGTGAATGTAGCTCCAATCAGTAACACTGTTGTGTTTTTGAAATATTACATTTTAGTTTCTTTCTAAATGTGCAGAAAACATAAAGAGTTACGACTTTGAAACCAAACATGACTATTAGTACCATTAGCATCAACGCAGCAGAAGTTATGAAAATAAAAAGAAAAACAAAAAAGAAAAACTCCAGGGAACAGTAAAAAATAGTAATTAATATTTTCTGTCACTGTTATATATATTTTAAAAATAAGTTTTTAAAGTATTAAAATTTTAAATAAGTGAAGGTAACAGATTTTTCCATTTATTCCTATAAAATGTATATTTACCCTTTTTTCTTTGGAAACTGTCATTAAAAAACAAAATATATTTAAAAATAAATGCATGTTTCTCTATTTTATATTTAAAGAATTAGTGTTTTAAAAATATAAGAATCAGACTTTCATCATCAGAGCGCAGTAATAACACTGTCGGTAATTCTGTGTATATTTTTTATGACCGTCGAAACATTAAAAGAGAATTAAATCACTAAGGGAAAAACAAAAGCAACTCGTTGTCGGCAGGATTCGAACCTGCGCGGGGAGACCCCAATGGATTTCTAGTCCATCGCCTTAACCACTCGGCCACGACAACACGGCAACGTAACCGACCTATGACGCAATATGAGGATGTATTTTCCCCGCGGTTCTGTCTCGCAGGCGTTTTGGTTTGTTTCTATAATTCATCCGAAACCGAATACTTCACGCACGGTCACATGTTTGCGGAATGTTCGTTTTCGTTATAAACACGCGAAAACATGGTTCTCCGTGGTCAACAACTTTGAAATGTCCTGATTTATGAAGCGGCCGGAACCAGAACAATGTCGACCGCTGTAATATTGGATCAGGAGACAACAGCACCATCTAGTGGCGGTTTTCATCTGTTGCTTTGACTGATTTTTGCTACCACCTAAATATGAACAGTGGCGCAGTTGGTAGCACTGTTGCCTTGCAGCAAGAAGGTCCTGGGTTCGATTCCCGGCCGGGGTCTTTCTGCATGGAGTTTGCATGTTCTCCCTGTGCATGCGTGGGTTCTCTCCGGGTACTCCGGCTTCCTCCCACAGTCCAAAAACATGACTGTTAGGTTAATTGGTCTCTCTAAAAAAAATTCTCCCTAGTGTGTGTGTGTGAATGGTTGTTTGTCCTGTAAGTCTTTGTGTTGCCCTGCAGACTGGCCAGGGAGGCGGGGTACACCCCTGTCCAGGGTGTACCCCGCCTCCCGCCTGGAATGTAGCTGGAGATAGGCACCAGCAACCCTCCCGACCCCATTAGGGACAAGGGTGAACAGAAAATGGATGGATGGATAAATATGAACATGTTTGTTTTACTGTAAAATAAACAAAAATTGTACTTACGTAAGAGCTAGAGTACGTAAAATTAATATTTCTATTAAAATGCAAAGTACGGTTCAGGAGAAGTACATTTCATTTAAAAAGTCACTCAAGTAAAAAGTTTCAATCACCTCCGTATGACATTAAATGTACGAGAATATACAAAAATATGTATTTTTGTATAGTTTGCAGAGATTTAAATAGTTAACACTTATAAAATCAGTATTAGGTCATTAAATTGATAAATATTCTAGATTAATCTCAAATTTTCATTTTTTTCCTCAAAGATTGACTTTTTTAGCTCAAAAATTTTCTACTTCAAAACAAACGCAAAATAAGGTAAAAACATTGTTCGTTAGAATGACTGAAAAATATTTAGATACGTAAATAGCACATTTTATAATTAAAATGTCCGAGAATATTGCCTACTAGCATAAGCTAAAGCTAATGTTAGCCACAAAGTTCAAAGAAAGTAAAACTCACCTTCGTATCTGTGAATGTATAACGAGCCGTATTTCTAAAAAACCTTTCTCCTGCTTCCTTATTGGAGCTTCGGATCGATGTACATCATTGTTACCTTGGACAAGCTCTAAAAGTGCCGAGTGTAAAATGCCATTTTCAATAGACTGGAAGCGACCAAGCCGTTAATCCCCGAACACGAAAGCAGAAATGCAAAGGGCCCATTGTTAGAGCCCACTTCATAGTATCACTGCTGCCATCACCTGTTTGGGAGGGGAACTGCTTGTTTCCTAAGAGAACAACTGACCACTTGGCAGAAATGGGCGCCTCATTGTGGGAGAGTAAGAAAGACACAAGAGCAAAGTTAGAGACCGCCTCATTTACTCAACAGAGAACCAATAAGCACCAAACACTCACATGTCTGTAGTCATAACATCCTGTAGCTGCTTAAGCAACTGGATGGACTTTACACTGAAGACTTGGATGAAGATGAAGACTTGAGATCTGACAGCAGATGGAATCCACCGTTAGTAGTCTGGCTGGTTGCAATATGAAAACAGATGGTCTTTCTAAGATTAATCCCCCAAATCTAAAAGAAAGTGCTTCTAACCATGAAGGAAAATCATACTCTGACACATTAGCTGCATTTCCTCTACAAATATACGCAAAACTTTGTCAATATTCTGCTAGTATTGGAAAAAAAGAACAACATTTCGCAATTGCGGGGTTTCCATTAAATAAGAAACACATTTAAAAGTCACATGTGAATGAGTTTGTTCACGCTGCGACATCATCCTCCAACTACTTGCTGTCTTCTTCTTCTTTGTTGTTTCCACCAGCAGTAACATGGTGGTCATGTGACTCCTGTGATGCAAAAAAATGTTGCCGCTGCAGTTTTACAAAATAAACAATTTTTGATACATATCATACACATCTGGATCGTGTAAGAAAGAATTTGTTGCTTGGGGAAAACTCGGGTTGGCCATTAACAAGTTGGAGAGTTTCACCAGGAAGAGGAATATCTGAAACGTACGGCTGAAAATCGACTCACATCAGTCCATACCAATAATTGTCAACATCAATAATTATTGATTAGTTTCTGATTTAAATATCTGAAATGCAGCCGAACTGGATTTGGCGTTAGTTCTGAGCCTCGGTGGGGAAACTTGAAACTTCTGCTGCGTCAGCTACTCAGCAGGCCGTTGCTAGGTAACCAAAGTTGGGTGGAACTTGAAACTGCTTGTTACCCAGCAGGTTGTTGCTAAGCAACCAAAGAGTGAGAGCGTTGATTCCACCCAACTAGCTTAGCTGTGAGAGCTTGAATGGACAGAATATTCTACATATTGAATATTCTACCAGAAGAATTATTTATTGATCTAACATGATGTACGTTGTTACTGATTTATTGTCCAGCCTCACCGAGACGCTTTTATTGTTCTTTCCAACATCCATCACTTTTAATCCTGACAGAAAACGACATTTAAGGCGATAAAACGTGTCAGAAAGAAGTTATTAACACAAGAACAAGAAAATGTGAGCAACAACTGATCAGCTGGAATCCTGACCCAGCTCTGCTGGAACTATGTTCATTCTTTAAACTTTAATGGTTTTTGTAATTATTCAGTTTATTTTGGGTCCAGTTTTGGACATCTAATTGCTGCAAGTGAAATTAAGTGAATCAAACATTTTGTGCAGCGTTTGTGCTTTATTTGTATGCCTCAACAGCAGTGGAACATCCAATCAGCACAAATTAAATCAAATCTGTTACCTGAGGCAGTGACTGGATTAGCAACAAGCTAAACTACTGACAGCTAAAACTTGTAAGGTTTCATTTGAACACAGCAAAAAGTGATTCAATTTAATTTACACTCAAAAAGAAAACACACCAGTTGTTTTAAATTCTTCTTGTTGGGAAAATAAATAATTTTCTTTTTAAAAATAAGAAAGAAAGTGGAGAAATACCTATACTAGCATATTTGCTTTTAGTGAATTATAGCATTCAGCATGAAATTTACTATTTGAACCAAGATTGAAAGCAAACATAAAAAATAAGTGAAAGTCTCTATATCTAAACAAAAAAATGATTAACCATACTTGAGACATAAAAAAACAGATACATGACATTCATAAAATTATAGCTTCTAACATCTTTAACTTTATTATAAAATTCAATTAAAACAGTTCAATTTGTTGAATGAATTCCTGTAAACTGCAGTGGAAGGAAAACCAACAATCTGACTAAAATCAACAGTTCTTCTACATACTAAATAAATCTATGTGAACCTCTGGGTTGCCTTACTGGAGCTTCTGTAATTTACAGATAGGAACAATTTGAGTCATAAAAACTGATATGAAACAATAAAAAAACAAAAAAAAAACGGCTCTTCCAGCAGGACTTCTCAATAGTTTCCGCCAGGGGGCGCTAAAGGAGGTCTAAGAAATTTGTAGGAAGATGGAAAATAAAAACAAACCAAAAAAGGAATCCAACACATTTTAAATGAATGTGATCTGTTTATTATGAAATATAAGTTATAGATGGAGAACAGAAGATAGAAACATCCTTTACTCCCCGAAAGCAAAACATTTTTCTGATCAGCTGCAGGTCAAATTTATCAAGCTGCTTTGCTCCTCAAGCTAGAATCGAAAGATTTCTGACAAGAAAAAGACCTGCTGTTGAGATTAAACATAATTTGCTGGGATTAATATGAAAACATAACATATTTTCTTATCAAAAGAAGGGATTGTGGTGAAAATTGTATCTGGTGATATATTAAATTAAGATGAATAAAGCCTGATAAGATTTTCCACTACAGAAGTCAATGCCAACTAAAATCAGGAGGTATTCTGCAGCACTGATGCTAAGTGAATGAGGTACTTATTGAATTATAAAGAAAAATGATTAAAAAAAGTGTAAAATTCAATGTTTCTTTCCATATTTTGTATGTGTGGGTTTGCTCTCCAGGAGATAATGCTGTTTGGGAATCCTAGTTTTAAAGTGAACAGACCGAGGCAACATGTAAACATTTCATGATATAAATTATTTATTTACATTTACAGAAAAAACGGACCCCATCAAGACAATGTCGTAATAACTATTGGAAATAGAACTCAACATACAGTAGCTGACGTCGTCGTCACAACCGAACAGAGAGCTCTAGAATGACGTTGTGCCCTCCGTCAAAGGTTTCCTATAACACAAGGTGCAAGGCATCACGTGTAACCCGAAACCCCGCCCTCCCCCCTCCCACACTGAACACACACTGCGGTTATTAAAGCCCCGGTACCCTGCTTTGCACTACCCCCGGTTTGCTTGTTGCCCCTCGTCTACAAAGAACAGACGCCGGCTAGTCGGCCTCTACCAAAGCGCACACATCTAATAAGACACTCACACACACTCACATTCAGTGTCCTGGACGCCTCCCCCCGCCCCCATCTCCTCCTGCAGTTTTTCAGAAAAAAATCCTCGGAAAAAGGGAGACAGCGTCGGCGTCCGATGGCGACAACATCGTCCTGACGTACAAGTCGCTGAGCCAGCGTCCTCTGTGGTCGTTAGTACCCAGGAGAGGGGGAGCCGAGTGAAGGGAGGCGGACGCTAAAGGTCAGGGTTGGCCTACGAAGGAAACATCAAACGCCACGGCGCTGCGTCACGTTGGGGGGCTGGACGCTGTCCGGCGAGTCTGGGCTCAGATAAGACGAGTGGAGGCGCGCATGGTGTTCTCAGAGCTGAAGTGGACATTGTTCTGCTTCTGCCGGTTGATCCTGTTGGTCCGAGGGCACTTCCTGCAGAAACAGGAGGAAAGGATGACAGAGAGAGACATTAATGACCTGATGGACTCGGTTCGACTGGGGAGCAAAGCTGCAACGTTTGGTACATTTTCAGCTGCTGCGGTTCTTAAACAACATGAACTCTTTGAGAAACCTGTTCTCCTCCTCACCTGTGGGGGCGCTGCAGCAAGAACCACCGAAGGAAACAACAAAAACCTCTGAAGACACTGATTGCAGCTTCCTTCTTTACAAAATGTAAACAAAAATGGAGTAGCGTCAGATTTTAGAGGTTGGAGGATTTCTCTTTTGTCTTTGGTAAAACACCATAAGCTATTAAATGCTAGTGCTAAGCTAGCACATTCGTTTTGGTTGTATTTACCCAGAATGCCCTGCACTGTAGTCCACGATCTCCCTTTGGAGCGGTCTCTGGTTCGCTTGGCGTTCACATATGCATTCCAACCGAGCCAGAGTTCACTTCAACCGAACCCAGACTGAGGTTTGTAGGTGGACCAGGGTTCGCTTTTTTGGTTTGATTAGCATTCACACCTCCCCAAACAAACCGGACTTTCTAGGCAAACAGACTGGAGTTGGATTAAAGTGGTAAAGTATCAATGACCTCCAGAAAAGTGGTTTTGATCAACTATTCGCGGATAGAAAAGCTTCCTGACCTCAGCGAAAACGTTTGGTCATTTTCCCCAGAAGAAGACTCTGCATGAGCAAACCAGGTGAGCTGTGCACTGTAAAATACTCACACAAATATATATAATATATAGAGAGAGAGTGTTAGCCTGGAGTGTGCGTGCCTCTGGCTGACCTTAGTAATTTATAACATTTAATAAAATATTTTGAGGGTTTTGGCCGAGGCAGAGGAGGGTCTGAATGAGAGAGTGGGTGGTTAAAGGGTGAGGAGGGATGATAAAGAGGAGACAGTTTACAACAAGTACAGCCGCCGCGCTAACGTTTCCTTCCTGTTTAACAGATCCTTTAAAACCCCTGCAGAAGCTTCCTGTCCAACAGGTGGCGCTCACATTTACAAGAGGTCAAAACTTTCGCCCATTCTGTGGGGATTTTGCTGTTTATTTCCGATTCACGTAAAGGACAAACATGTAGGAGCAGAAAAAGGGTCACATCTGCGCTTTGACTCTTGTTCCTGACATTCTTCCTTATTGAGGAAAAGGTCCTCCGAAATACCAACTGCTACCGCATTATCGTGGACTCTGTCTTCTCAACAGGACGAAACAATGAAAACTTTCAGAGTTGACTGCAGGATACTTGTTTTCTTTAATACAAGTAATTGAAGTCAACTATTTAAAGGGCCAGTATCAGGTAAAAGATGTTTTTTATCTTTCCATCACGTTATAATGTTTTTCCTGATCAAAAACAAACCTGGAGTGTTGCTTTGATTCTTTCCTGCATGTCAAACTGTGCAAAACGCCTGGGTGGATCTAGCCCTGCCTTCAAGGTTCAGCCCCGCCCCCACTCAGCTCCTTCAGACTAGCAGCAGCAATTAGCAAACAACTGCTGAGCTCATTATAGGAGCTACGACTCAGAGCAACTCTGGTAAAAACGTTGTTAAAGGTTAATAGAGGAGCCATGTTGGGGTGACTTCCTGGAGGCGGAGCAGGAATTTTTAAAGAGACAGAGCCCCAATTTCAAGATGTCAAATTACAAAAATAGGAGATTTTTTAAACAGGATTTGAACCAGGAGAAGCTAAAACTTCCACTTCAAGAGTTCTGGGTATTTATTTATAGACGAAGATGGTTTATTTTAAATCTTCAATGCAAAATGTTAAGATTTTTATACTGTTTTGGCTTAATTGCTGCTCTGACTGTGTTCTTTCAAACAATTTGAATATTTTTTGAGTCTTTATAATCCAGTTAATTAATCAATTCCTAAATTAGATGACGATTCTTTAAATAGCGGATTAATCACGATTAACTGTTTCAGCCTTAATGGAAACCAGGCCGCTGTGCTTGTCATCATGGATGGATGGATAGATGTGTGTGTGTGTGTGTGTGTGTGGGGGTGTGTGTGTGTGTGTGTGTGAGACTCACCTGGTGATGCAGAGCACCACCACGCAGATGATGACCACCTGCAGGGCTCCGATGATGGAGGCGATCAGGACGTAGTGCAGCTTCCCAGAACCCGGCACCACATACAGCACGTTGTACTCTTTGATGTCACATTTAGGGCCCATGTAGCCTGAGTGACAGCTGAGATCACACACACACACACACACACCCACACACACACACACATTTATACAGAAGTGAGGGGAAACAGGCAGAGAAGGAAAAGTCAGTGAGCGACAGGTTAATAATTTTCTGCGTTCTAATTGAAACGTTCTCGTTGAATTCAACATGGTGTCTGTTTTTTCTCCTTTGCTGTGACTGTTTTGATGAAAGTGAGTGACGGGGAACAAGGAGAGGGCGGCGGGTTCACACGGAGAGGCGAGACGTGCATGATCCTCTCTTTGTTCTGGGCTCCTCGTCCTGATAAAGGAGCTGCAGGCCTACTTAACAGATAAAAGTGGCGCTGAGTATTTCACTCTGAGTACTACAGTGACACTGATTACACAGACTGTCTGTTGCTGACAGCAGAGCTTCCTCCTCTGCTGCCTCTTTTATGAAACCAGAATGTCCAGAGCGAGGCGGCAGAGATGCGTACAAAAGCTTTAAAACAATATAATCTGTCGTTCCAGAATTATAATCTGACACTGACAAGAACTGTTTGTGTTAATGAGAAAAAGGGCAACTAATCATAAACATTAGTTCAGCTATCCTAGCGCTAATGCGCTAAATTCAACCATGTTGATACCCACCATGCCTCAAAAGAATGTGTAAATTTTGCATGTATTTTTCATTAACATCCCATGTAAATGTATTTTTCTGTACAGCTAATTTGTTTATTTATTGTGTTTTTGCCATTTGCTCAGTAGCTTCCTGAAAAAAATTGGATTTATGTTTATATTTTTCTTTATTGTTTGCTTTATTTTGTTTCTGTATGTTTCTTGTTCTTTGAAAAAAGAGAACATGAGGAGAGGAAATGGAACTGCTGCCACTTCAAAATAAGAGCTTGAATATAAACGTCAAACTACTTGAAGCATTCTTACCGGTCTATAAACAAAACTTCAACTTCAAATTTTATTCACCTGAAAGTTTACAAAACTGCCAATTGAATTAGCGCTTTTGAATGTACTGGGAAAAATTAAATTGGGGAAAGCTAAATGCTCTAAATGTTTTCAAAGTTAGCAACAACGCTAAATGAAAAATAAGCTCCACTATTAGCGGATTAGCAGAAGTGTTCCCACCACTGACTGATGAGACATTAATTATTGTTCCTAGTGAGTAAAAACTGAGTGGAATCAGTGTTGGGCACATTTGCACTAATTTTAGCTGAGCTAATTTTTTCATTTAGCGTTTTAGCATTTATGCTAACTTTGAAAAGCACACTTAGCTTCCCTTTTTGGATAAACTCTGAAGCGCTAATTTACTGTGTTTTTTAAGTTTTAGTTGTTCAGTTGAGCTTTTTTTCGAAGCCCTACTGTTATTAGCAACCGAGCTAGCAAAACTAAACAAGCGTAAAACTGCGAAAAAAAAGAATAAAACGAATCACTTCCTGAAAGCTCAACCATGCTAATAGGAGTGCAATAACACAGTTACCCCTTTGGAGGGCAATATAACATATTTTATGTCATTACGGTTGACATTAGCATGTTTAGCGTTGCCAGAGCTAGCTTTTAAGCTAGCAGAGCTCAGCATCTGTTGTGGAATCCTCTGTGCAGACTCTTATCAGGTTATGACTTGTTCATCACGGTGCAGACATGAACGCCGTCTCTCTCCGGCAGAAGCACATGGACTCAGAGACTAATGGAGGTGATCTTTGTTGTCAGACACGAGCTAAAACGGTCCTCCCTTTAATATCCCTCACCAGCTCCTCTTCTCTAGCCGCTCCTGCCGTCTCCGGGGAGGTTGTTACCCACCAACACCTGCGCATCCTTGTTTAGCACAAACACACCGTCTCCTTTCTATTCTCCGCCCGCTCCACCCGACAGCATGTGAGGAAGCACAGTGCAACCTTGTTCTGTTTGGGACGCTGTGCTGCACACAGACACACACTCATCATTCCCAATCCAGACCGCTCTGCTTTCTGGTCTCATTATTTGGGGGAAAACAACAACTGGGCTGGTTTGGGCAGCCAGCAGGGGGCAGCAGAGATCCTCCGCACGGCCAGCCTGATAATCGCTGCTCAGTATGCAACCAGAAGGTCTGTCTGGGCGAGTCGGGGCGATGGAGGTTGCAGACAACGGAGGAGGGACTGAAAGGCGTCAGGAACCCCTGCTGCTGCCATGTGAGGCTGGAAATTATTTGAAAGATGTTTTCGCTCGGATTTATCTGAGTTGTGGGTTTTTTAAGGTCCGTAACATCAATAAGGTCTTAACATCACTGCTATTTATGGATAAAATATACTGTACCTGCACTCTGTGCTGGATTACAGATGTTTGTGTTCGTGATATGACAAAGCCAGCCCTTCAAAATAAGAGCTTATTCTCACAAAAGTAAGTATTAATCCATGGCAGAATCAGCCATTTTGTGAGCATATGGCTTGGTGATACTTACACCCCTAAACATTTGACTTTGGGTGGACAGTAAACAAAAGCTACTTTGGTTCATTTTAATAAAACTAACCCAGTTTTACTGTAGTCCGCTGAGCTCCAACATGTTCTACCACTAAACTCAAGCCCAACCTGACAAGGACGAAGTTTTTCACCAAAAATCTGATCTGCCAAGTATTTTCAGAAGGATGATTAAATTGGTGCAAAATCATGTTCTTTACTATTTAACTGAAAGCATTTTGTTCTTTTCTGATAACAGCAACATTTTTATTGGAGGTGGGAATTAACACTTTTAATTGAGTTATTTGTAGGGTCTATACTTAATGAATCAATCACATTTTATGTCTAGAAAATAAGCAACATTTTCAATTCAAAAACCCCTTTTGCTGCTAAAGCATTGAATAAATAGATATATGAGCTCAGCAACAAATATATTTATAGTTTTTAATCTGTTATTCAGGTTATTAAACCACCACATTGATGCAAAGTAATATTATATTCTATTCCAAGTGTTCCAGGAACCCTGATTATTTATAGAACTTCTTTAGAAAACGTGGCTTGACTTTACATTTATGTCTTGTTTGGAGAAGTTGACTGCATGTCTTTGTATGAACCAAACACAAAACTCTGGGGCGGAGCAGCATTTTTTCAGGTGGGCCATGGGCCCCTGTGGGCCCCCCTTTGGGAACACCACTGCTAAATAGTTATAAGTGTGTTTGTTTTGGGCTTAAAATCTGAAAAATCACTCTAGAGATGCCAAACCCTTTCAGAGTTTAACCTTAACTCTCCTCTTCCTCACAGACTGAATTATTGTAATTCCCAGTCATACTGATTAAATATCAGTAAGAGGCGATAACAGAGTTATATTAATGATGCAACTTCATTTCTCGAATATTTTGCTGTTACTTATTACATTTTATTGACGAATGCAAATTAGATACTTGGAGCCAATAAACTGAATGATACTCAGACGATAAGAAATGCCCCTATAGACAATCACTCAAGCACCAGCAGATGAATTTAATTCAGCGTCACAAATTAATATTTAAAGTGAGGGAGGCAAAAAAGCAGGTATTTTTCCAGGTTATCTGTGATCAAAAGTCTGAACAGTTTCATTAAATCCTGAGGCTGATCTGAGGCCAGCAGGACAGATATGTTGATAAATCTGCTTGGGGAAGATTAGCACCGTAGCACAGAGTTATTATGCACAGTCGTTCACTGTGCTTATAAAAAAAAGCTTCCAGAAAGCGTTGGTTGGCTCGCCAATAAAAACGAGCCTTTCCTGTTTCCTCTGTGCAGAAACGGAGCGGCGTTGCAATTTCAGACAAACAATTGTCTCCATTTTACGATCTGATGTGAGCATTTACGGCAGGAAATAAAGAAGTACTAAACCCGGGAACGGCAACGTATAACTGCTAATTAATTCTGCCGTGTAAGCTGTTTCACCAACATTTCCTTCTTATTAGGCTCTATCATGGAGAAGTGATTCAGCAGAAAACGATGCAGATGTACGGTCACTTCCTGCAGATCCGCCATCCTGCTGGTGAAACAGCTGATTGAGGGTAGAACCACCTGGCTAAAGTCTGCAGGTAAAGGCAGCTCGGACCAATCAGAGCAGGGAGGAAGTGATTCCCCATCCAGCTGGGATGCAGAACCAGATCCTCGGTTTGGACCTGAGTGGATCCGGTTTGTTTCAGATAATCTTTACTTTTTACCCAATGCTTGTGTTGCTCACTGCCATTTACCAAAGTATTCACTCCCCATTAACTTTGTCACAGTGTAAACTTTAAAGGGCGTCTGGAAAACAAATCTTTTCAAAAACCTCCAGAATGTAAATCACAAATCAGCAGGCACTGACCGTTACCTAGCAACGCCGGCAGAGTTCTGCCCCGTTACCTAGCAACGCCGGCAGAGTTCTGCCCCGTTACCTAGCAACGTCAGCAGAGTTCCGTTACCCATGTTTGGTCAGCTGGTTTTACCGCTGAAAGCGCTGTGTAATGGCTGCTTCACTGCAAAAACACAAGATTTTACCAAGTAATTTTGGTCTAGTTCTAATGCAAATAACACATTTGAAATAAGACAAATCTAACTTACAAGTAACTTTTCAGCAAGATATAGGAGCTTGTTTCAAGTCAATAGTTTCTTAATATTGATTGTAAAAAAAGAGAAGTAGTTCCCCTGGCAGATTATTTCACTCATAACTAGTCCAGCCCACAAAACATCTGGACTGAGGAAAACTGACAAAAAGTTTTTTTTTTCACAAGTAGCGGAAACTAATACAAAATCAAAATAAATGGAAGATAATGAATGGATGTTTAAAGTGAGAATGAAGCAGCGTAAACAGAAACTGGAGCTCTTTGTAGCATACGCTTTCCTTTTTGGGTTGTCATTTCCAGGTATTTCTCTGCCGACTCTCCTCTTCCTCCTTTCCCTTTCCTCTCGTTATTTCTGCATTACCTTCTATTTCAACAATTTTCACTGCTCAAAAACTACTGTTCTGTCTGAATGGAGCTAGCACCATAGCACCTAGCATACATCATCTACCCAGGATGCATTTCAGCGTAAACAACTTGGAAACGTCCATGGGACAAATATTTTATTTAAAATGATAAAACCTAACAGGCTACAGTATTTTTACTGAAACAAAACTAAAACAACAAATTTAAAGTCACTTGAATCCGCTTTGTTGTCAGACATCTTGCCCAGGTCTTAAAAGTATTTAGCTGCTGCCATGCATTTAGCAGTTATTGGATATTGTCTATCATGTAATATCTGCTGTTTTACCTCATGAGGGACATTTTAACGTTCCTGCAGACCTTAATGTTTCCCCGCAGAACCTTCCACCGTATCAGAGGTAGAATTTAATTTAGCTTGTGGCTGATCAGCGTCTCCAGTGCCTCTTGATCCGCGTCACGCAGCTCTTTTTTTGTTTGTTTTTTGCACACATGCGAACAAAGGCGAGAGGTGTGATTGGCGTCGCCCCCTCAAAAACCCGGATCGTAACGCGTGGGCGCCGGGGAACACCGGCATCCTCGTTAAGCTGCGAGAACCACAATATGGGATTCGTTTTGGAGCGGAGCGGCTCGTCTTCGGCGTATCGCCTCAGCAGGAGGAGAGCTTCTATATTAACTCCACTCTGCACTTACATTCAGTCAGCATAAACAAGTCTAATTAACTAAGCAAAAGGCTCCAGCATTTCCAAGCAACTGTAAAATTTCACACTTTATTAGCTTTGTTACGTTTCAGGCTTTTATTTTAGTTTGCAGATAATTTTGATTCCACTCTGATAAATACATCACCTACATAATAATACAGTTTATAAAAGTTACATCAATATCACATCCACAAAGCTGAGAAAATGTAAAAAAAATTAATAATCAGTACTCTCCGTATTCGGCTATTATTACTCTACTGTTAGTTATCTGAGTGGAGTAAAGGGAAAGTAAAAGCTGCAAGTTTCTTCAAAGAGTCGCTGTAGATGGTAAAGTTTCCTGTAGCAGTCAGTCTCGAGTGAATCTGAAAAGACCTCTGACTGAAAACAGTTGCTCCTTCTAAACACATACAGTATATTTTCTTTTAATATTTTCCAGTGCTGGGCACACTTCCATTAATGCGCTAACAATGGAGCTAATTTTTCATTAGCGCTTAAGCTAACTGAAAACTTTCAGCACATTTAGCTTCCCTTAATTGAATTTTACGGATAAATTTCAGTTATTTTTATGTTTTGTAAATTTTCCGGTGAATAAAATTTCACATCTGTGTTGAAATTTGCCTTAGCTTCAACTAAATATAAAATTGATACAGCACTTTAGCATGTAGGCTAACTTTGAAAATGTTTAGCACACTTAGCTTTCCCTAAATTGATTGATAAATCCTAAATTTACTTGGTTATTTCGCAACTTTCAGGTGAATCAAGTTCGACATCTGTGTTGAAATTCTGGCTGTTGACTCTCTCCTGTTCTTTAGCAGTAGCTTCTGCCAAATTAGATGTTGATATAGCACTTTAGCATTTAGCGCACTTAGCTTCCACAAATTTTTCTGAGCTGTGATTGGCGTCGCCAAAAAAGTGCAAAGTCTCATGAATAAAATTGAACTGTTAAAGTTTTGGTTATCGATTATTAAAAATTCTTCCAACTCTCTTCATGCTCTTATTTTGAAGTGGGGGAAGACTGTTTATGCAGCAGTTCGATTTCCCGTTCTCTTATTTCATTCTTTCCTACAAAATTCATTAATCAAATGGCAAATTTACAATAAACCAATGAATGAGGCATCCAGGAGAATACAACATTTACATGAACAAATAACCGGCGGTGTTAACAAAACATGCAAAAATTCACAAACATAAATTGTTCAAGTTCTCCTTGTAACACATGGTTGAAATTAGCGCTTTAGCGTTAGCTTCCACTAAACACTATGTTAGCGTAGCGCTTCAATGTTATTACTTTAGCATTAGCACAGCTAATGTTTTAGTTGGCTGTGCCCACCTAAGCCTAGATTAGAGCTCTTCAACATGGGGGCCGGGACCCCTACAGGGATCCGGAGGTACTGCATGGGGGTTGTGAGATTTCCGATTATACTTTTATTGTATTATTATTATTATTATTATTATTGTTATTTAAAGTTATGTCTAGCAAGAATACAACATGTCACAAATTGGTCAAATGAGACACAAAATAAATGTATTTCAGTGAACAAAAATTGGTTATGTGAATGTTAAAAGTTCTGCATTTTATGTTAAATAACAGAACGGCAGACGGTGGGAAGCTCTGTAGCATTACTGCTGTGTGTGGGTGTGTGTGTGTGTGCGTGTGTGGGTGTGTGTGTGTGTGTGTGTGTGTGTGTGTACCTGCAGGACGGCTGGGAGAGCATGTTGGGGAACTGACAGTCTCCGTGGGCGCAGTAGTTCTTGTAGTGATCCGGACAGGGGATGTACAAGCCGCGGGCCAGTCCTGTCCCCGAGTCCTCTGTTCACACACACACACACACACACACACACACACACACACGCCCACACACACTCAGCATTCCTAAATGCACATATGCTGCAGCCACCTGGGCGATCCTCATTTCGACAGGAAGCACTCACCCGTTGTGTGAGAAAAGTGTCCGTCTCCTTTGTTCCCAGTAGTGATGTCGCCTGGAAAGGTCAGAGAAACATCAGAGCCCGGCTCAGGCCGCCATTTTAGCCTCAAACCGACGCAGATGATCATCCCTGCACCTGTCCACCTGACGCCTGAATGCAACCCGTTCTGCTCAGAGGTTAAATATCATCTGTTGTGATGAACTACTCTGAACACAGAGCAGAAAAGCCGATCTGCTGCTCACTTCAGAGGGAAGAAAGTGTTTTGCATAAGTTTGTTATAAAAGAGAATTTTTCTCTAACAAACCCCAGAGAAAATAATTGAGTGAGTCCTGAAGAAAAATGCTCAAATAGGTCAACATTTTTCAGATTTTTATGTGTGTTAAATATTAAGGGCTGCACAATGAGAAGGTTGTGAAACAGAGAGTTTGAATGAGCTAAAAACTAGAGCTGTGCATATTTTTGTATAAAACTGATTCCAATATCACCCAGAAGCTGCAAAATCTGTAATTTTCGTTTGCAACAATCAAGAAATCATCTTAACATCCTGGAGGGATTGATATCAAAGGGGCAGTATCAAGTAAAAACAACCTTTTCTTTTATCTTTACGTCATGTTAAAATGTTACTTTCATCAAAAACAAACCTGGAGTGTTGCTTTGATTTTTACATGCATGTTTGAGAAATCCTTTAATCTCCATGGCAACCATTCAGCTGTTAAAACACATGGGTGGACCTGGCTCCGCCTTCGAGGCGAAACTCCTCCCCCACTCAGCTCCTTCAGACTAGCCAGCAGCAATTAGCAAACACCAGCTGAGCTCATTATAGGAGCTACGTCTGAGCTGGAAAAATGTTGTTAAAGCATCAATAAAGGAGCCATGTTGGGATGACTTCCTGAAGGCGGAGCTTCAGAACGAGCAGGAGTTTCTTAAAGAGACAGAGGTGATATATACAGCATTTTTCAGTTACTTGTAATACTGCCCCTTTAAGTAGAATCCACAGAATCAGAGTGTTTTCTTTGTTTTTTTGTTTCGAAGCGAGCATCTGCTCCTCCAGACGAGCCGACACCTCCCTCTGTGTCTGAGTGTTTTTCCACCTCTCACTGCGACTGCATGCATGCGTCTGTGTCTGAGCGTCGGACCTTGGCAGCGGCCCAGGTACTTGACTTCGATGCGCTCCTGCTTCTGGCAGGACGCCTCCTTCACCTGGCAGGGGTTGTCGTAGGAGCGTCCGTCGGAGGCGCACACCGGGTTGAAGCTGATGTGAGAGCAGTCGATGTTGCAGACGCACCTGGAGAGCAAGAAATCACGTTACAGCTCTGCTCTTTTCTGCTCCTTTCCACGTTGATGCATCTTTAAAAGGATAAATTTGGATTCTGCGGAGTGTTTGACTATGAGGTTGAAAGCGTAAGAGGGAAAAAGCAGCACAGCTTGAACTGAGGCAGGACTTTGGACCGTGTTTCAGCTCATTCAGGTTTCACACAATACAGAAAAACGAATTTAACTCTGCAAAGAGGGATCAGTTGCACCAGAGGGCTGACAGACAAATGGTGTTCAGAAAGCAATTAACGATGAAAGAACCGGCGATAACAGAGCTGTACAGTTTAACTTTGGGACAAAGAGTGGTCACTCAACTTCTAACTTTTATATTAGATAACATAAAGAAAAGTCCAAATGGAAAATACAGTGAAAGATTATAATGTAACGGTGCAAAATGGGTTGAGAAATCACTGAAGTGCTGCAAAGAGGGAGGGGAATACATAATTACACCCCAAAACACTGTAGACTAATTAAAAGGCAACAATGTTTTAAGTATGAAATAAAGATTGAACATAAATCAGCAAATATATAGCTATTATTTGGTTTTCATTTTCAAAGTAGATAAAAAAGGCACTTTTTGGACAAAAATATCCTTAGTTCAACACTGGACTTCATCATGTAAGCAGGGATTTAGCAGTAGGACCACGGGTGTTGTTTGTGAGCATAATGTTTATAAAGTTCACTGAGATTTTCACTTTTTTGTGTCCTGCATCTCTTAATGAGATCCAGTAATACAGAATAGACTTTATTTGAGAAACATTTATAGTACCAGAAAATACCACAGGGAGTTACAGTAAGTTTCCATAAATTTCATACTATCCTGGACACTTGATGTATGCTAAAGGCCAAAGCATTAGCACAACTTTAAGATTAACAGAAAAATTACAACTTGTTCAAATAGTTGAGCATTTCCTGAATATTTATTAATAAACTTTGGCTGCATGTTTCTGACAGAGTTTGTGGCTGATGGTGTTGAACCTCCAGCAGTAAAACATGGACTGATTATGTGGAGAAAAATGAGACTCGCACAATTACTGCCAACTTGACTTGCTGGGGAAAAGGGAAAAATAACGCAGAAAAACCTTTAAAGAACAACTCAAAACCACTTTTTTTCTCGCTCTCTGTGTCGGCTACGCTACACGCAGACTCGTTGCCATAGCAACTGAACCCAACGCCACTTTATGTATCGGGACTCAACAATGAAAAAGACTCAAACATTTCCCACACAGAATATTCAGTCCGTTACATTTTTATGTTTTTAGGCTTGATGTTTACGTTGCAATTATTAGTAAGTGATTGCTGAGATTAGCTACTGCTGCTAGTAGCTAAGCTAACAGAGCGGTGGTTTCCTTGGACATCATTTACATCCTTCCATAAAATCCTGTCATTTCTTAATTTTTAAGTTTTAGCAGCAAAAAATTAAGTACACCATGCAGTTTTTGCTGACATTTCAGGGAGGAACAGCCTTGTCTTTTAGTGACGCCTGCGTTTATGAATGTGTGTGTGGTTGAAATGTGCACACTGACTGTTGTGTTAGACCTGATCAGCAGAAATTACAGCCGTCGCCTGACAGAACGCCTGATTCTGTAATTATAACTGTCACTGGTCTCTGAGTGCCGCGGTAACGCTACTTTTGCATACACACCCCCGTGGGCGCCGGACCTCACTCACACACACATACCCCCACACACACACCCACACACACACGGCAGGACGTCTGGAAAAACAGAAAGATAAAATCACAACAGCCTTTTAAATAGAACTGTTTCCAACAGTTCTGTGATCCAGGATGGTTTTACAGAGTTGAGAACAAAAAGTGTCTTAAAGACGGCTTTACATTACTGACCAGTTAATAACAACAATAATAATAATAACAGCTTTGTAAATGATCTTTCTAAGCTTATTTTATCATATATATACATATATATATAAACAAAGAGCCTCCTTTGTCTTTAAATTGTGGCTTTATGGAACACTTAAGCTAATCCGCTAACATAGGAGCTAATCTCCCGTTTAGCTAACTTGTAAATGTTAGCTTCTGCTAAATTGAAGAGCTAATTTACTCTCAATTGAATAAAGTTCTACATCTGTGTTTTGGTTATTGACTGTTAAAAGTTATTCAAGTAGTTAGACGTTTATATCCATACTCTTATTTTGAAGTGTTTACAGAGAAGTTCTCGTTTTCTCTCCTCAAACCCCCATCTCAAAATTCTGAGATTGAAATCAGAATTCTGAAAAAGAAAAAGATTAAGGTCAGATTTCTGAGATAAAAACCCAAATTCTCAATATTCTGAGATTGAAATCCAAATTATTTCTTCTCAGCGGTTCTAATCCTCTTTCATACAAATCAAAGCGACTAACCTCAAAGAAACAAATTTCTCCACAAATTAAAAATAGACGACAGGCCACAGCTTCATCACCGTCATCATCATCATCATATGTATGTATTCATGCGCTTTAATCCCATCACAGAGGAGCCTTCCATCCTGAGAGCCTCCATACATTTTTAATCAGGCCTCTCACTGTCTCCACAATAGGCATGGTACCACCTGACTGCAGTGCGCCAACACACACCCCCACACACACCCCCCGCCCCCCCACACACACCCACACACACACATGGTTGGGACAAGAGTCGCCTGGTGATAATCCGTGTTTCAGCAGCAGCTTCGCTCCCGTTCTTCTGCATGTTCGTGGATCGGTACGGAGAGGTGGGGGCGTTATCGGAGAGGGATGTGTAGAAAAGCACCGTGTGTGTGAGAGAGAACAGTTTCTTAGCAGGATGTGTCGTATTGATTAGTTCCCTGTGATTTCCCTGCAATCAAAGCCTCCCTCGTCCCCCGACGGTCTGCAGACTCCCAGCTAAAAAAGGCAGCTTTACGCGCATTTCAGCCACGTTTCACACGCCAACACACACCAAGCAACGAAGCCGGCGTCTCCCACTAACTGCTCCGTGTTGTGTACAAATCCCCAGCAGCAAACCCAGTTGCAACTGAACACTGCATTGATTTTTTTATAATCCTCTGCCTCAAATTTCACTGTAATCCTGTGGAAAACTGAGCGAGAGAAAAGAGAGAGACGCAGCAAAACAGGAGAGAAAAGCAGGAGAAGGTGAATAGAAAACATCCGATAAAAACCCACCGTGACATGCGGGTGAATGCTGCTGCTTTGCTGTGTGACGTTAAACTCTAATAGTCCAGAGACTATCGATGGAAACAGCATGGCAGAAAAAAGAAGCAGAACCGTTTCCATGTTAGAGAGTTATTAGAATTGGTTCGATTGGGACCAAAGTTGGAACATTTGTTACATTTCCAGCTGCTGTGGTTCACTTTCTCACCACACCAAGTCAAACGATCCAAACCCTTTGAGCAACCTGTTCCCCTCCTCACCTGTGGGGGCACTGCACCAAGAACCACTGAAGGAAACGACACAAAAACCTCTGAAGACGACACTGAGCGTAAAACAAAAACAGAGTGGCGTCAGATTTTAGCAGTTGTAGGATTTCTCTTTTGTCTTTGGTTAAAGAACGGAAGCCATTTCTTCTGCTAATGCTAAGCTAACACGTTTGTTTTGGTTGTATTTACCCTACCCTGCGTTGAAGCGGTCTCCGGTCCGCTTGGCGTTAACATAAGCGTTCAAACCGAACCAAATTTAACTTAAACCAAACCGAGACCGAAGTTTGGATGTGGACCAGAATTCAATCAGTGTCCACACCTCCCAAAAAGAACCAGACTTTATAGACAAACTGACTGGAGTTGGAATAAAATAATAATAAAGGTAAATTCTTGGCTCAATGAAACCTACTAATTAACTAACATTAATGAATTAAATGAGATAAACCACAGTGTTCTCCTTCTTTAGGAGCTGAATATCTCATGTTGTGAGTTCTCAACATCTCTGTTAGAAAATATTTTCTCTCTCAGTTTTACTGGAGGAACACCTTCATCATGTTCTGCAGTGTCATCATCATTTCTCCTGTTATCTAAAGCAGGCTGCATGACATTGACACTGAATCATTTAAATCCGCACTTTTAAAAACATCTGTGCATGGAGAAAATGTTGCAGCCCAGATTTCATTAAACATAATTATTATCCCACATCTCCCAGGAACTACTGTAATCAGCATAAGACCGAATTTTAATGCCATCAGGGACACAGCGCTGTTTATCGCTGGTGAAAAAAACCCATAAAGCAGCAATTTTGTTGTAGTTCCTGCAGCATAATGAACACACAAAGCAAAAGTAGGTATGATTAGAGAAGTGGTGTCCAAACTTTCTGTACAGAGGGTCAAAATCCCCAAGTTGAAAGTATTTACAGGACCAAAGTTTTCTTTTTTGCCCTAATGTCAAACATAAAATAATATTATGGTGAATTATTTCTCTTTTATCTGAACAACAATTAAATAAACATAATATTTTTTTACATTTGCCATGCTCTTCATAGTTATTTAACTTTCTAGGCTAATTATTTTCTATTTTGTTGGTCTATAAAACTGTTTCATGTTATAAACTGATAAAATGAAACCTGGAGATGTTGGTATGAATTCATTTCGCCACAGCAAAGGGAAAAATAACAGAAAAAACACTGAAGAACGACTCAAAACCACCCGTAGTCTTCTTTTTCTCGCTCTCTGTGTCGGCTACGCTGCACGCAGACTCGTTGCCATAGCAACCGACAACACCGCCACTTCATGCTTCAGGATTCACCACTAAAAAACAGCCAAACATTTCTCACACAGAGCATTCAATCCGTTAGAGTTTTATGTTTATTTTGTGATTATTAATAATTGATCACCGTGGCAGATTATCTGCTATTAGCTAATTTAGATTTGTTAATTTGAACACCTGCTCTACTGATGATCTGTCAGAGAGTTGGTGTGTGAGTCGCCTTTTTTATGCTTCACTGAACCAAAACACAAAGAATTCCACATCACATCTACATGTTAAGGTTGTCATAGTCAAGCTAGCATAGCTGATCTCCTTCCCTCGATATCTTTTTCTGGATCAAAACTTTTTCCTGATCTTTTTATCTAGTTTTTGTAGTGTTGACAATTAGAAGCAAAGCACTGCATCCCTTTTCATTTTATACATCGCATATACTTTAAGATTTGGTGTGTTATGGTGACAACTAAACCAATGCTAGCCATCGTCAGCAAGCAGCTGTTTGGATTTTGTGCGCTTCAACAGGTCTATGAAATATTTGTAGTTTTTTTCCAGCAACTAAAATGAGAATTTCCTTCTAAAACCTTTGCTGAATTTTATATAGTATATTGCTTTGTGTGACCAAGTCAAGCAAGATTTTTGGTAAAATGTGGCACAACTTACTACAAAATAAAAATAAAAGCACAAAGAAAAACGCTAATAAACAAAAAACTTAATTGTGTTGTACTTAATGTTTTATGTTTAAGAAGATTTAAAGTTTTTAGAATGAAAACCTCACCCTAAAAAATTACAAAAAGTGTCAGAGAACCAAATTTGTACCTTTTTAAAGTGCAGTCAAAATTATTCAAAGTGCCACTAATGGCCCTCGAGCCACACTTTGGGCACCCCTGGAGTAGAGTGAAACAAGTTTTAGAAATCCTAATCCTTCCCTTAAACGGTTCAGGAAGCAAAGGAAGCTGCTGAGAAGTAGCAAAGTTTTGAATTTTGATTTAATTCCCAGTTTTTTTAATGCATCGTTTCAAATTAAGCAGGAAAACTTAGAAAATAAGCGGTGGTTCAAAGCGGCGCTGAAATACAGAGATCAATGTGAGACTGTTCAGGTTTCAGATGAGACATGACTTCAGGGTGAAGCTCAGAGGGAAAAACGATCAGATGTGTTTGTTTGTCTGCAGCGGTGGGGGGATAACTCCTTCTGAGGTGTCACTGCCAGGTGAGCGCCTCCAAATATAGAAATTCAATTTGTAGTAAGCAAAGTTTTATTGTAGCTGCAGTAAGAAATAAATGAATGTCTGGGGATGAGTGCTGTGCTCCAGCTGTGTGATTTAAACATCATGTTTCTCCGTCTCTCCTCCGTGGATCTTCTTCTCTGTTTTTATTTTCTGCCTCACCTGAGGGCTGTCTGCGCAGAGAAGTTTGATTTCAGGTCGCTTCAGGTCTGCTCATCCTGAACCAATCATCAACCCGCCCCGACGCCAGAAACCAGCCGCCATTTCTACTTTTATCTGGAGATTTTTTACATTTCCACCGGTGTTACAGTTAATTAGCTTTCCAGGTCGACTGAGTCTAAACCTGCTTTTATTATCAGCAGGAAAACAGCCTGTTAGCCAACAAGTTAAACCAAACACTCAGCTCAGCCTTAACACACAATCAGCCAGTATGAACTGCTCTGGAGTAAAAGCAATAGTATCAATTTGAGCAGCCAACTTCAATCTGACAATAACAACTGTCTGTAAGATCACGTAAAGGATAACAGCTAGCTGACAAAGAGATGCTAAAGGGATTAAATGTAAAAAAAAAAACAAAAAAAAAAACAGAATAAAAAACAGCTGGAAATTTATCACAAAAAAAAGACATTTTTGGTGCTACTAGACTTTCCTAATAAGTCATCCACTTCCAGATGTACAGCTAGCAAATTATTAAAGTTTATTTTAAAAAGCAGTCAGAATAGCTACAGATAATGCTGAAGGAACGGCGCTGACTAAAAAGTTAGCTGTGCTAACCATTAAGAACTAGTTCTGCTAACGCTAAAGCACTACACCAACACAGTGTTTAGTTAAAGCTAATGCTACACCACTAACTTCAGATTTAAGTTATATCTGCCCTTGAAAGACCTGATATTATGCTCTTTGTCATTGTTTTCAGCTGCTATGTCTTATTTTATTCCTCTGTTTTTATAAAATAAAGTTTTTGGTGGAAGAAAATGAATGGGGGGGAGAGGAAATGGAACTGCAGTGTAAAAAGCCTTGACCTACTTCAAAATAAAAGCATGAATATAAACGGTAAATATGCTAAAACACCCAACAAATGTTCACATCTCCCATTAAACAGAGAGAAAATATTGCTTGGATCATTTTCTGACAAACATTCATTATGAGTTATAAAAACACAAACATCAGACTCAGAAATAGCTGCAAAGAAAAGCAGACTTGACAGCAAAGGCAGTTTTCCATCCTCCAACCTGGTGTTTTTATTTTAAATTCACTTAACTTCCAGAGAAAAGTCTTGGACACATCTGTGGGTCTGAAGCCTCAGGAGGTCCAGCGGCCGCTTCCAGACTGCCTTTAATTCCATCAACAATGATGGCCGCTATTGATGGGTTTGAAAGCATAGATTTTTGTGGGTAATTACAGTTTTACACCACAAATGGATCTAAATGGGATTTTGTGACACTCTATTGATCCCTCTGGGGCAAATTAGTGTTTTTTTGCCCGCTGCTCGGCTCCAGAGAATAGGAGCTATAGAAGGGCGGAGTGCAGATAAAGGCTGTGAAGCGTTCTGCCAAATGAGGTTCACTCAGCGCTGCGGTATCTTCACCACAACACTCCGGACATTTTTCTTTATCTGAATCCATGAAGCAAGAGACGGAAAAATATTCATTTTCTGGTGAATCACAAATGATGACGAATGGAATCAATAATACTTTGGGGAGAGAATGGGCTGAAATGGCAATTTTCTCCTGACCAGGCATAACCTTTTATTATAGCAGGCAAACACGGGTTATTTCATGCTGTCAAAATGGATAAACATAAGAATTAGGTCTGAAAATAAGGACTGCTAAAGTGGGGCTCCATTGTGGTGCAGCTGCAATAAGGTGTTTGAATGTTGCCTGACTGTTCTCTCCCAGTATTACACAGTTCAAAAGGTTAACTGGTCTCTATAAACTGAAAACGTGTCAAAATTCACACAGAAACATGAAGATACAACCCTAAATAACCTATTGTATTTAAATAATCTGCCCCTTTCCAGGCTGCAGAGCGATCCACTCCACCATGTTCAGCCATTTTTGTAGTTTGACAGCAAAGATACGATTATCTATCGGAGCAGAAACTTTTTACTCTCAAATTGATTAAAATATGTCAACAACGGTAGATTTGTTGAGCCAGAAAATGTTATAGCAATATGAATGTACAAATGTTATAAACAAGGTCTCAAGGTAGTTAGCAGGCTAGCTAACGCTAGTGCTAAAAACGTAACTGAATGTGTTCCCCAAAACAAAAATGGGAAAAACACCACCAAATAGTACGGTTATGTCCTCAAGAAGCTAAAAGCTAGCACACAGCGCTAACATTAACATGCCATTCTTACAGCCAGCAGCCATTATGCACTATATCAGAGTAAAAACAATGGCATCAATCTGATGGGGTTCGCCATGCTAACCCTATAACACTAACCAAAAACATTAGATCCACTAAAAGCACTACATGTGATGGTATTCAGCGTACACTAAAGCGCTAAAGGACTAAATTATTCTGTTAGCTTAATTTGTTCGCTTGTTGTATACTTGCCATTTTCTCAATAAAGTTTCTTGAAAAAAGAGAGAAGTAGAGAGGAAGTGGAACTGCTGCACCCACTTCAAAATAAGAGCATACATGTAAATGTTAAGATACTTGAATTCTTAGCAATCAATCACCAACTTTACTCAACTGAAACCTACAAAACAGCCAAGTTATTTAGTGCTTCAGAATTTATATAAAAATAACAATTTATGGGAAGCTACATGTGCTAAATGTTTTCAAAGTTAGCAAAAATGATAAAGTGCTTTATAAACATGGTTTTTAGCTGAAGCTAATGTTAATGAAGAAATGGCTAAAGGCCAAATTTTCAACACCAATGTTTAGAAACACACTCAAGTAAGCTAGCACTTTAGAATTAATCTAGAAATAACGATTTATGGGAAAGCTAGGTGCGCTGGATGTTTTCAAAGTTAGCAAAAATGCTAAGATGCTACATCAGCATCATATTTAGCTAAAGTTAATGCTAACAAGAAACAATCAAAAGCCAAAAATTCAACACAGATGTTTAGAAACACACTCAAGTAAGTTAGCACTTTAGAATTTATGTGCAAAAATTGATTCATGG